>NW_008752050.1:81486-138230 GCF_000715545.1 Opisthorchis viverrini | reverse complement strand
CACTCATTTGCAAATCAGTTTGGTTTTCACGAGGGACTCAACTGGATCTCTCGTTTATGATACTCTGAATGTGCTGCACACAGGCCGCCTCATGAATTCAATTTCAACCTGTCAGCTATAAACCGTGTAACATAGACAAACTAGTTTCAGCTGCTACAGTTTCGACCACCGAAAATGGGAGAGTGTGGGACACGTAACCAAGCCTTGGAGGCGATGGCAAGTCCGCTTAATTCGGCAAACTGTGTAGCTACGGATTTAAGGCTACAGCCTAAACGCATGAGCACCACTGACTGCGCGATTGAACCTGTCTTAATCATTGACGAGTGAACTCCCAGGGTTCCCATCCAGGGGGGCGCAGTTGTCTCAGTTTACCAGTTAGTGATTTCATACATTGTTGACAGGTCACTCTTAGTCGCTTCCACTCAGAACAGGTCTGGGTGGAAGGAGAGGTAGACATGTGGAGTACATGTCTCAACCAGCGCAGCCTATGAATCCTGAGTTACTGATCCACGGCGGGAGAGTTCTCCCATCCATCTAGCGTACTTAAACATTACTAAAGCAATATTCCCACCAGACCCGACCAATGCTTCGTAGACACCTATGGTCAAACACTGATAGATTTCGTATGTTCTTTGGGTGTGGAGACCACCTCTCTGATCCATAAAGCAATAGGGCTTACAACGCCACAGTCTAAACGTCTTTCACAGACGAACCGACGTCATGTCGGCGCGACAGATGTCGGAGGTTTGCAAAAGCTGCCCTGGCTTTCGCGATCCGAGAAGAAATCTCATCTCCAGCCAGTCCAACAGGACTTATATAACTACCCAGGTAAACAAATTTAGCTACCACGTTGACTCGCATGCAATCATGAGGTATGGGTTTGATCGCACCTAGTCTTGTGGCAGCACTTTACAATTTGCAAGTGCGAACCGCATGCCAAAACTCGTGTCAGAGTTTAAATTTAAAGTGGTCTGTACTATTGAATGATCTGAACCAAGGACAGCAGTACCGTCCGCGTACTCAATGTTTGTGAGCGAACGTCCCGGGGGCATTCCGACTCTCGATGTTTCAGAGGCAGTCATAGAAATTTCAAGCAGCAAATGAACAACAAGGTTGAAGACGAAAGACGAGAGCGGATAGTCTTGTCTAACATTAACGGACCCGGTGAACGATAATGAATGCCTGCAGTTGGACTCAAACGGACAAACGGCACCGCGTCCTGTTGTGTTGCATTCGTACATCGCCTTGTATACCATCTTGAATATATACTATTTCGAGTTATCCATACAACACACTAACTGAACTCTGAAGCCGTAAGCGCTGCATTAAGAATGGCTTTCAGCGCATTGATGGACCGTCACGTGAGCTGTATTATTCACTCAACACAGACTTTTTTCAGACAACCCAAGACTTCATTTGTTTACCGTGCCGATGTTAAACAGATGTTCACCAGGAGATCTCTTATCTCATGAGAGTTTATGCGCATCTGGTAGCGTAGCATAATACCTATTGTGGTTTATCAATCCTGTGGGGAGCGATAATCAGAGTCTTGCTCAAAGCAACTCTGTAGTTAAGTTTGGTTACCTTTTCAAATAAATATGAAGAGGATATTGTTGAATGGTAAAATGGCCAACCACACAACCGTTTAGGTCATTGTCAGGACTGAATGTAACCAACACAATAAGCCGTTGCCAGATATTTCAGACTTTACGCCAGAGGATCATCAAGCCACTAGGAAGCTGAAGATGACCATTCTGGTGGAAGCGATAAGGTAGAACATTGAGTCATTTCTACTGTTCAATAGTTATGAACTGCAGAGATCCTGGAACGATTTCCGCATCTACCCTCTGCGGCCGAATGTCTGCTTGGGATATCCCGATTTCCTCAGTTTTTACAACTAAGTTTGATGCGAACCAGTCATGTTGCTTCTCAGGACCATTAGGCAATGGATTGGTCCTCTACATAGAAGGCTTCGTTTTCCAATACCGTCTATTCCGAGTGGT
This sequence comes from Opisthorchis viverrini, assembly GCF_000715545.1. NCBI lineage: Eukaryota > Metazoa > Platyhelminthes > Trematoda > Opisthorchiida > Opisthorchiidae > Opisthorchis > Opisthorchis viverrini. The sequence continues at coordinate 136,227 of NW_008752050.1, read as the reverse complement.
TCCCATCAAAAGAGTATGTAGGTAAAACCGGTTCGAGGCTTAATTCGTCAGTACGATGGCACGTGTCAACTGGTTCTATCTTAACTCTTGCTGAGGTCAAGTTCAAACAACCGATAGTAGTTGACTCAGAGCCAGACCCAACCCATCTTCACAAACCGCAACTACTACCGCATTGATTAGCTGATTTAAGCCCAGAAGGAGTTGAGTTCAAAGTCACCTTGGTTTTATTGACCGTTCACGTGATTCCTAACTAACTTCGTAAATTACCCTTTATTCCGCCTCGTTTCACACATTTTTTGACGGAATCATAGCCTCATTGCCGATAAACACACATTCAATGTAAACATATTCGCGTACTTGACGCATCCGGATTATCACGTCTTAATAGGTTTTTTCGTATCCATACTTAGGTAAAAAGACCAGCCGTGTACATGCATGACAGTCGTTGCTCTTTTCGGAGTTCAGAAGAACTTGCCGATGAAACTGAAACTAACTCATTGAGACAACCCATGTGCTTGTAGGAAGTTGATTCGGAAGGTTGTGGTCTCCATTCAACACTGGGAACCATCAAATACTCCCCTGAACAGAATCACCCCTTCGGCCAACCAATTCAGCGCGATAACCTTCATTGAAACTGATAAAAGCATGGTTTTTGTTGCATTTGTTTGGACAGTGGAGACTTCCTAGTTCATGTCTATTCACCCAAAACTAGTTTCCAACACAGTGCCATAGGTTATCGCACAAAAAAAGATATTTTGCAGCGGGATTCCTTGTCCGAAAAACCTCTTAGTACTGGTTGCTCACGTGAAGCGAAGAGCGATTGTTCTTTGCACTGATTTTATGATCGGAAAAGGTCATTCAATAAGTTGATGGGGGAATTTTTGCTAGATATCCATCGAACTCGTGCGCCCCCCCCCATCCGAGTGCCACCCCAATATTCCAGAGAGATGCCCATTAGCGCACAGTTAAACTGGTAATGGACAATATAACTCTGTTCCATTAACAATGTGTCTAACAATAATGTCAGTTGTAGAATTAGATCGCGGCAGACAGATAATGACAGCAGCATTATTTTCATCAACAGTAGTAGTGAACATTCACCCCCGCTGGATCGGTTAACAAACCAAGTTAGGTGCGCATCGTTTGAGTGCACTGTTTGGGGGCAGCTAGGTAGTGCTTTTGAGCGCATTTTATCACATAATAAATGAATCTGTAATTTTGCCTGCCTTTTTGGACTGATCGCCCACCGAGAACGCGTTTGGTTTTGTTGAATGAACCTCTTGTGACAAAGGAAAATTGTGTACTGAATGAGTAAAGAACTCCAAACAGAAAGCGTCCCGGAACATGTTAAAGCACACAAATTGGTGAGGATGATCACTTTCTGGAGACGTCTTGAATTAGGACCCAGTAGTCCATGACTTTAAATGTTCTTGTCAACCGCAAAATGTGTCACAGTTGAAGGATGAATGAACGTGCTATGCGACTTTGTGTGCACTTCGAAAAGCTTCAGACGCATATGAGTGAACAGTTTCCACTAAGCAGCAGACTTTTGTAGAAAACCTCAGCTTTAGAAACTGAAGGGACTACTACTCTGATCTAGAAAAATGAGAGTTTGAGCTCATTCCCTGATAGGACATTTGAGGCACCAAATTTCGAATCACAAATACCGGTCCATATCGTTTCTTTTGTTTACAGGAAGAAACACCTCTTGCTGGAGCGGCTAACTTACGCATTTAGCATGTGCAGAGATGTTTGCAGTCCATTTGTGTTACAATGAAGTTACTGTGTAAACAGATGCTAAAACTCAGAAATCCAGTCAATCGAATATCTTCTGACAACCTTCAGATCACCCTGAGAATTAGAGATTGCAGAATGTTCGAATCACTTCGAATGACTTTTGCAGACTAAGCTAATGATCCATCTGTAAGCACTGGGAATCTATCCAACTTATCAAAATGTATGGTCCAAACGAGGTTGATATCAGACCCGTCGTCTTTAGTACTGGAAATGTTCTGAAAGCCATCAGGCCATCACTGTCAGGTCCAGTCGGTTGGACCATACGATAATAATAACATGGCATTGAGTTTCTATACAATGTTTTACAACCAGAATACTACCGAAATTTGTGGCAATGGTAGCGGTAGTAGTAGCCCGATTTGTTTCCAACACAATTCCGCTACAATGAACTGACTACCCCTGAAGACCGAACAAGACTCATCTTCCAAAAGTGATCTTTTTTGTCGGTGCCCACCATAGGGAAGCGGGAAACCGTAAAACGTCGTATTTGCGGAAGGCGATAAATCAACTTTAATGGCAAGGAACAGTGAGTTGCGGACTAGAACAACATTCGAATGGCTCCAGGGAAGCAGCAGAAAAAGGGATTTTGCAAGGCTCCAAATGTTTAAACTTGAATCGCAACAAGCTTGTGGTTCAGTTTCTTGCAGACTGAAACAAACTCAAATAGAGTAAGGCTGACACAATTAATCATATTTTGTTTTCTATCTGCATAGAATCGCTGATATTAAGGCTCGCTCACCATGTCACACGCAAAACTGAAATAAGAATCTGGCTTTGCTATTTACTGTCATGTTTGTCCGGACGACACAATCTGCATAGAATCGCTGATATTAAGGCTCCCGCACCATTTTACACGTAAAACTGAAATAAGAATCTGCCTTTGCTATTTACTATCATGTTTGTCCGGACGACACGTTAGAGGGATACACCTCGAAAGGCCCAAAAGATTTTACAAATTAATTTCAAAACTTTGCCCCGTTTTTGTCCTTTATGTTGGGAACGCTCTGCAGCATTTAGATTACTCTGCATTTGCCACAAAAAATTCATAATTTGAGGAAAGGTGCTTCTGGGATTAGATTCACGCATGACCTTTGGGATGGCGGATTTTTAGCTTCATGAGAGTAGCAAAACGCACATGAGATTGTTTATTTTTAGATAAAACCATGCTTTGGAGTTGACAAAAAATTCGCTTTCACTAACTTTCAGTTTATGAGGTTGATAAATCCTTGACTATTACAAATATTGGTACACCATGAATGCCTTTAGAAGCTACGAAAGATAATACTGCTGGAGGGACATCCTCAGGTCGGCCTCCCCTGAGTAGCGCGGGGAGTTTACACCACAGCGTTAGAGGCACTCTTGACTTCTCTGCGGGATAAACAATTCTCCTGAGAGGGGTTCTTTTTGGGTCGAAAACAAAGAGCAAAGTTCATACAATCCTTGTAAACCACTGAAAAACGAAGTCTCTTGTTTTAGTCGAAGTAAAGTATTCATATTTCACTTTCAAAACGATCGGTTCTCCTATGGCGTTTCACATCCGACTCGCTTGCGTGAGAGGTAATTCTACTCTGCAACAAGTTGAGTATGCCTCCTGCACATTTGTGAGGAAATCAAATGACTCAAAATCATTCCAAGTTTATCAAAACACCCCAAGCAAGCAATTAGTCGAGCTGCAAGGATCACTCAAAGCTGCAAGCGAGGTGCGATTTTCCACACTTTCTGATCCACCCGATTCACTGACATAATACACCTGAATCTCAATCGTTCTTGCTCTTGAACCCAATCCTGGACTCCACAAGTGACAGTTTTCTGACCCACAAAAATTTGGTCATCAGTGAAGAAACCTACAGATGGCCAGTCAGTCGCGAGAAACGATTTCCTTAGGCAGTCAAATGGTGTTGACTTTACAAGTGACAATTTAAGGACCGGAAGAGAACTATTGCGGGAAGTTTGCTATGTGGATCACAGGCAGAAATCTGTTCTATTGTACCCAGTAAACGGTTTGAGTGAACTGCGGAAGGACATTAAGGACCGGAAGAGAACTATTGCGGGAAATCTGCTATGTGGATCACAGCCAGAAATCTGTTCCATTTTACCATTAAACGGTTTGAGTGAACTCCGGAAGGAATTTTGATCTCTACTTTTCCATAAAAACCACCCATCGCGATGCCACGAAGAGAGTGGACCTTACCGTGGTGTGACGGTTTGTGTACCTTGCCAACCCAGTGAGCTATACTGAGGGGTGTTCGCGCGACACTCGCCGAGTCTCTCATACCAGGTTGGTTAATGGGTAGAGATCTGACAGACACAGTCTCCTGGCCCTCCAGGTTGGGGGCTGGAACATGTATGGCGGCTTGTTTCGTAGAAATGGTAATGCATTTGCATTTCCCGCCAAACACCACTGCCTTGCGGTTAGGCTTTTTAGCCAAATGCTTTGGTTGAGGACCTTAATCGTCCTCCTGTCTAGGTGTGGACGCTCTGGCAGTATTCCAGCCTTCGTACAACCATGACATACAAAACAAACAATACTCTCATGCCACATCGGCCGTCGCGTGGTGCCATCAGCCGGGTCGCCTTACTTGCTGCATACAGATGAAAAGAATTCAAAGCTTAAAACCAGTAATTTCCAATGTGTTGTTAACCTTCCTTAAACCGCTACTGGAACCCAAGTGGTGCGATGTAATACACTAATCGTAAGGTTTCCGAAGGCTATCTGACAACCCACGACCGGTTTCGCCCTTGTTGGGACTCATCAAGTGGACGCCGTCCCCGAGTTTCCGTCAAACCTCATGTTCTACTTGGCTCAAACTCGGACTGATTTCGACAAATATGCTCGTTTTCACATCAATTTCGTTTTCCCGAGAGACTCAACCGAATCTCTCGTTCCTCAAACTGAATGTGCCGCACAAAGGTCGCCTCATGTTTCAGCTGGTACGATATTCGAGATACCGAAGTGTATTTTCATAAGAGAAACTATTGACAAGGTTGCTGAAAAAGCTTTGACAGCCTTGGAAGAACAAAATAAACGGTGAATTTGACTGAGTTCCAAGGAAGTTTCCCGTCAAAACCGAACTTATATTCAACTCAGTGTATAAGTTGGATACCGAAAAGTTGATATCGAAACGGAAAGTTCGCACCAGCAGCTATCGAAATCCCCCTATAAGTATCACAGGTTTTGTGATTGTACAGGAAGAGCAAATATTTGACACCAGTTTCCTCTTCAAAGGATCCGTCATCCGTCTACATTTCAACGTCGGGAACAATTTTAGAAAACCCCGACTTTTGGAATGATAAATTTCGGTCTAGAGCTTGGTTTTTCAAGGAACGGTCTTTTCGACGAATTTCTGAAACTGCCAGATTTGCTCTTCCATTAGACCACAAATTGGTTGTCGGAATTCGGCGTATGAGCTTAGCCACTGCTTCGTTTGTCGCATTGTCAATAACTGAAAACATAACGAGAATGCCACCGCCGTTTGATCAGTGTCGCGCTCCGTTAGCAATCAACCGCGCGTCAAAGCGAACTGAAATCAAACTGATAACGACCGCTAGGATACTAAGAATGATGTGTGAAAGGCCTAAACATTTGCATACAGGATAGAAGAAACTAAAGGACAGATAAGTACAGAACATTTTGTTAACTAAACAGTGGTTCGAACACATAGTGAGATTTGGGGGCTTTCCTCACAAGATGTTGGAAGAAAACAGTGTAAGCATACTACTTTGAAGCTGTACCATACCGCTACATAAGCTATCAGAACCGTTTTCTCCTCCCTGAACAAGAAAAAAGTTTTGAATGTGGAAAAAACCCGAACTCTTTCATATTCTTTTTGAATCATCTGACAAGACCAAGTTTAGTGCAATAAAGCAGTATTTAAATTAACGAGAACATAAGATTGACGGAAGCTCGGGGACTGCGCCTACCTCATGAGCTCCAAGAAAAGCGAAACCGGTCGTGGGCTGTCGAAGAGTTTTCAGAGAACTTTCCTTCATGAAAATATACTGTGATGTCTCGAATCTCGTGTCAACTGAATCATGAGGTGGCCTATGTGCAGCATATTCACTTGAAGAATATCATAAACGAGAGATTCAGTTGAGTCTCTTGTGAAAACCAAATTGATTTGGAAATGAGTGTATTTATAGAAAAATTAGCTAGTTTAAAAAACACCTTTCGCACACTAAAGCAAAGATGATTTAATTGCTTTGAAGCATCAAGCATAGATCTAAACACGTCAACAAAGGCAAGGTATTAAAACCCAGTGGTACAGTTGGTTTTGGAAACATTCCAGCTGAAGGAACCAAGAGCAACTAGCCCCCTAATGAGTGAATCACGGGGTAGCTGCTGATGTTTGAGGTGAAAAATTGTTACAGAGAGTTGACTGGAACATTATACCCACAAGGGTCGTTTAAGAATTTTAGTGTTAAGTGCTTCAGAACAGTGGTATTTATAAGGCAATTCGGTTTTAGAAGATAATACCACACACAGACACACGGAAATTCGTTTGAGATGTCATCAACCACATGATATAGGGTCACATGGTTTGAATCGGAGTGATCGATTGCTTCAGCCAGCCAACTCCCCAGTCTCCGCAGATGAAACTGGAGTTTACTGTCGTAGTGCGTTCATATTTCTCCAGAGATTTGCGGGATGCGCACAGCTGTTGGTTCCCGGTCATTGGCCATATTTCGGCCTCCTCGAAGGCCACTCACGGCCAACCAATCACTGTAGAGTTATAAGGTACTGTTGAAAAACTATATAACCGCGGGCAGAAGGGGAAGGAATTGCCCACTCAACTTCACATGAGCGATATCGACTCGATTGGTGATGATGTCATCGAACAGCCGACAACCGAAGGCTTGATTTGTTGTTGAAATGTTTACTAAAATTTCTCAGTATTTGGTTTTTAGAACGAATCCGTTGCCGCCTTTGACTATCGCCTTCAAAGTTTAAATAATCAAAGTCTGTAAAAGAAGACTGAAAAGCACAGGCCTGTAATGTTCAACTGTGGAATTCTCTGGGTCTGGTCTGTCAAGCAGACCGGACAGAGGAAGAGCTCATACAAAAACGATTTGTGGGACAGGTGCGAGTCCTGCAGGGTGCCGTAACCACTGAAGCATTTTTAACTCTAGGAACAAGTTTATTTTGCCGAGTTTGTGAAATACAGTAAAGTAGGCCGTCCATGGACGTATTCAATTCCCATCAGTTTTATTGTCAAACTTGGACAGTCGCACTTCAAGCAACCCTGTTAAGGAGTCTGAGCTATTTAGGGCAACACAGCACACGGGTGACCTTGATGGGATCCAAGTTCTGATTTTCATTATGCTGACCTCCAGCTCCGGCCTGTCATGTGACCCAAGAAGCGAGATTTATATAAACAAATCCAAACAATCCAAACAATCCAATCAAGCCACCAGAAATAAGAGCGAGGGCTGAGATACTGCTGGTCCCGAGTGTGATTGAACGAGGCAGTGGTCGGATTCGAACCTTTCGGTCAGTAATTTCGCACTCTAACCATGTGGGCCAATTGGGCCTCTGTTAGAAAAATTCTTTAAACTACTCCATTCGACTGACCACTCCACGATAAGTGAGTGCGGATGTTGTAGAGAAACTTAAGCAATACTCGAAACAAAATTGTCCAACAATATTTCTGTTTTTCCGGAACTTTAGATAAAACGTGATGACTGTGTCACACAACCAGGACTTTTGCGATGCATCAGTTTGTGCCGTTTGAAAATCACGCAGAAACATATTGACTTATGTCTATCCTTAAACTGTACAGAACTGCAGTTGAAAATATCGATCGTGGTTGTCGAGAAGAATGAGGCTGACTGTGATACAGCCGACTAGGTTTGTCAGCTGGTCAATGGATACCTGTACGGAGTAGCAGAAATCTATCGTCCTATGATATAAACATTCGGAACGCTGCTTTGATGTGTACGTGCTTTTGGCATACATCAAAAGGTGGGATGTGTGAACCGAATGCTACAGCCTGATCGCTTGCACCATGTGAAATGTGCGCCGTTGTATTCGAGAGTGAATGACCCGAATGCGCAACCGTACGAAGCAATTTTCTCCGTATGGTGTGAAATTTGCAATACACCGCTTGACGTTTCAAGCGCCAGAGCAAATCGTCCGATTGAGGTTGTAAACTTTTCATCGGCAATTTAGTTGATATCGTCGGTACGTTGCTGTGTAGAGACTAGCGGCAGCGAAAAAGTTTTTCGCTTTTCAAATGTTGATCTTTGTTGTTATTCCCACATACGCATTGGCTGAAACGAGATGCTTCTAAAATTACGAACTTAGCCTCCCCCCCTTCAACGGCAAACATATAGACAAATAAAGCTGCAGCTGTTCTGTACCACTAACGTGATGAATGTGACATCCTATCGGTGTGTGCGAAATTTCGCCAGCAAAACCGCTTTGATGTACATGCTCTGGTTTGCTCGTCATCCGTACCGATTGGTTTTGAACCACTTTTGTTAAAATAACTTACTACGTGTAACTGGTTGAAGTCACGTGAATGCCTGAGAATCCTTCATCTTCAGGAAAAGGAGACACCCCACAAGTCGCAAGAGGCTTACTTTTGAGAAGTCAAAGAACCAATCAACAGTGGAACACGTGACCAATTGAAGAGTGGCTGGTGTTTTACCTTGGTTTTATGCCGGCCCCACTGCTAATCAGCCAATCCTGGTCAAACTTCATACTTTTCAGCTGATGATAAAAAACGCGTTCGAATAACCCTAAAAATATGTTGCAGTTATCGATAGTGATTTCAAGCCCGTGATGCAGGTCAACTTAAAAAGTTTCAGATGAGAAACTTATGTTTTTCACCACTCTTGAACTTCCGACAATACAAGTATCTCCTCCGGATAAAAGTGTCTACCATCAAACTTTGATCAATAACCGTTGATTGTTTTCCAAAATTACACGCAACTGATGGGGGTGCGACATAGAAGAAACAAAAAGAATTGTTCGAAGAATTGCTCGAAGATAATCCAATTTAGTACTATGAGATGTTTATCAAAAAATCGATGAATCTGATGCTCACGGTTGAGTGCCTCAAAAGAATTATGAAACAGTTGAACAGCGAGGTGGAAGTGAGATGAAATCTTGTGATCGAAATCCGCCTATCCTGAACAGGTAACAATCGCCGTAAAGCCCTTTTTGGTAATCGTCACCAGCGGGCATCTCAGGAACTGTTTTGAAGACACGAACGAGTGACCTATGGGCCATTAGAGCAACACTCAATCCGTCGGCTGGTGAACAACTCTCACTTAGACAGAAAGGCTTGTTATTATTCCCAAGCATCGTCACGTGACTTGTTTCTAAAGTGCCCCATAAGGACGATTCTCTTTCAGAGTTTTCCATAGAGGAAAATGTTGGTAGCTCAGGTACGGTAGACAGCTTATTCGCTGAGCTGGGCAACTGATTACAAAGGTTTCATCACCAGTCGAGGTGGCATCATCAGTGCGTCACTGGGGTGCGTGGTAGTTCTTGGCGATCGGTTGGTGGTTGTGCCACCTCTTTCAGAGTTTTTGGGTCGATTTCTCTCGCACAACTAATGCCAGACTGCATCACATTGTGAGGCGTCCGTTTAGTCTCTCCCCTAGTTATGCTGTTTTATAACGACCTTGGGCAATGTCACAAACTACAAAGCCCTGGCTACGTTGTTGACCGCGCTAAGTCCAAACCAGCCTGCTTCTATCATCGAAGTAGTTTTTACTCATTTTGATAGACATGCGATATCCGCGTCAACCACTGTGTCAGCCTGGTAATGATTCCATCATCCAGTAAAACCTGGCTGTTCTCTGTAGGGGACCGTTTCTTCAGGGGCCATTAAAAACGAAAACCGAGTCCTAAGGGATACTCCTATCTCTGTGAGGTCCTCTCAAAATTCTGTTTGTTTACGTATTTGCTTACACAACTTACTAACGTAAGTATATTTATTATCCATGCTTATTTCACTTTTCAGGGGTTGGAAAAGGATAGAGCCTCCTCACAAACCCTGAACACCAGTTTTTCGAGCACTCCAAACGCCAGTCAGCAAACCAACCGACCTTCTTACGTCAATCGTACATTCCAAAATGATCAGAAAAGTCCACGCAGAGCGATCCCACCAGTTAGGGAATCTAGTGTACCATTGAGCTACTCGACGAGGGAGACCAGTTCTCTCGCAGAGGCACGCTCCCCAGTTCGAAAACTGTCTTTCGCCAATGACCGCACTGTCTCGGTGCAACTTTCGCAGGCGCGGCTTTCAGGATCCGGCGAAGTCCCATTGAATGGCCGAGCTTGTGTACATAACGCTTTGTTTGGAAAAGGTTTCAAAGGTTAGTAGTTTATTTGGCGAAGCTTTTGTTCAAACTTCCTGAAAGTATTCCTTCAACAGAGCGTACGGAGTGAAAGAGATTCATGCAACCATTGAAATGCATATCCAGACTAGTCTGGTTCAAGTCATCCTCTGTTGTGGTGTGATCACGCATTTGCGAAGTTTACCCTCTGCTTGATATATTGTTTTCTCTGTCCAGATAGCCAAAATATTCGTAGATTCGTTCGACATGATACTACTCATAAGTTTGACAGGGCTTCCCTTATTGCGTTGAATGATCAGAACTGGAAAGTTACTCAGCCGACAAGTTCATTTGCAAGACTTTTGTGAATTTCGCTTGAAGAAACACCAGTTAACCTGACGAGAGAAAAGTTTTTTCAAACACAGTCATCTTGGCGTCGCATCGTTTTATTCTCCAGGCAAACCGCAAAACGGCTACGTTCTTCTAAAAGTTAATTATTGGTTGCAGTTTGTTTCAAATGCAGTCATTGAAATTCGTTTTATGTTAAGGCCTTAGTGATTGCGTTCCATTACCCATGGTGTTTGCTGGACAGCGACCAGAATAACCATTTTAAGCAATTGCGCAACAGTGCATAAACCTGACAGAACGATACCTCTTGTGTAAAATTCGAAAATTACGGAATTACAGAACAAATGATTGCGTAGTTATCGAGTTATCGATTCCGGAAATCAAAATATTTTCAGACTGCGAAACAGTTTGATCGATATTACTGGCGTGCTGGTTAGATGAATCGAGTTTGTGTCACGTGAAGTGGATGAATTCGGTTTATTACCTGTTATAAACACGTGCCTGTGTAGATGGTACAAGCTGTATCGTTTTTTGTGTTAGTGAGTTGGAAACTGTGCAGTGATTCACCGACAGACTGCATTCTGTCATAGCGTCTATAATTTACGAACAGATATTCCATCATGTTGATCGAATTTGACCACCAGGTTCGTTCAGTCACTTTTGTCTAATCAGGCTCCCTCGGGAGCCGGGTGTCTCACCAAAAATCACGAGCAATCAGACAAGCCTCAGTCAAAAGTCTAAGCGATGTGGTCTTTCATTTCTACAACTTTCGTCGAGCAATACTCAAATTAGGGTCGTATGAAAATATATCGCAATAAAACATCCCTCGAATTTTCATTCGTACATTCGAGGAATTTCCTCACCAAGAAAACTAGACTGAAAACCTGTGAAAAAGGCAAATGTAAGTAGAACAAGGCAAATCGAATGGAAAGTCGGAAATTACGCCTATCTGGAGCATTTCAAGAAGGACAACATCGATAGTTGATCGTCGAGGGATCTTCGGTCACAATAGGAGTAGGTGTTATACCGTGCCAGCGGAAACGTGAGGCGATCTCCATGTAGCATATTCAGTTGCATCTTAGTCGGGACTTCCATTAGTACAAATTCGATTCGCAGATGTCTATCTGGAAGCGGGATGGCTCGGTGGTTAAAGCGCGAATTTACTGACCGGAAGGTTCGTGGTTCGCACTCGACCGCTGTCTCTCAACTTTCCCTGACTAGGATTGGGCAACCTGGCAGTATCCCAGCCCCCGTGCCCCCTTCGGGTAGCGTAGCCACTAAGCACCGAAGGGGTGATACAGCTGATATATGGATGGATAAGGTACCAAGTACAACTTGATGTTTACGTAAGCAATAACGGGGACTACGTCTGTCTGATAGAAGGGGGAAATCAGTAGTGGGTTTTCTGAGCGTTTTGAGCAACCTTGTAAGTAGTGCTGAGCCAAAACTACACCACAGTTTTTCTCATTGAGCCCAACAGTATTTTGAGTTACGCTCCTGGGGAGGAAGAATAAGCCATTTTATTTTCGAGCTGTAGCTCAATTTGCCGTTTTTTTAGGATCATTTTTTCGCGGGTACGTGATCTTCAGTGATATAATTTTAAGCCTATTCACTTACTTATTTAGGCGAACAGGCTGACCGCTGGTTGACTGGCACGCATTCACTTTATAGCTAATATGTACAAGGTCTTTTGCTTGTGCATAAATATCCGGTCGAAAGGTTCAGTCACGTGTGGACAATAATTATTATCTGAGCTAACCAGATAGGCTTAGGTGGAATCCACTCGGACGATTAGTAGGTGACAGTTTCAGAATTTTCTCCTACAGGACAAATGATGTGTTAATCTCGGTCTAATCGGTAGTTGGAACGTTCAGAAATATTTGAATAAGCAGCCTGTTCACGAAGAATTGCGCTTAGGTTTTGGGGAGATGGGTATTTGGCTAACGAAGCGTCAAACAGGACACAGTCCGCTGTGTCACACTCTGAATCTGAGAACCGACGTCTCGGGTGACCTGCTCCCTTTGGTATGACCTTACTTGTTTCAAAAGGTGTCATAAACCTCGAGAAATACACTCATTTGTAAAGTCAATTTGGTTTTCACGAGGGACTCAACTGAATCTCTCGTTGTGATGTTCTTCAACTTAATTTGCTTCACACAGGCCGCCATGTGTTTCAGCTGGTACGATACTCGAGAAATCGCAGTATATTTTCATAAAGGAAACTACTTACAAGGTGTTTATAACAGTTGAGTCTCTCATGAAAACCAAATGGATTTGCAAATGAGTGTATTTCTCAAAAACATTCCAATTTGGGTTCAAGTAGATCATGAGGTTGATGGAAACTCGGGGACTGCGCCTACCTGATGAGCCCCATGAAGGGCGAAACCGGTGATGGGCTGTCGAAGAGTTTTCAGCAACTCCGTGAGTAGTTTCCTTTATGTTATAAACCTGTTCTGATGACACTGTTTAGGAGCTAAGTGTACCTTTTAAAATATGCTCAAATTTGATGTGAAGCAAGGATGTTCACTGCTGATGAGCTCAATTGAGAGCAAACCTTGAGTCTAGCGCTTCTCCCACCCTTCAGTGTGGTCTCAGCAGAATAATTACGACATCCAAGGATGAACGTTGTTTAAACGAGAGTGATGTAAATGTGAACGGCGCAGTCCTGCAATCCTCACAACAAAAGACACGGTAATACTACTTTAGGAATTGCATAGGGTCTTCAGCTTGACCTAACCAGATAGGCGAGTGAGACACGGTCACTCGATATCCTGAGTCCAATGGGGAGACGGTTCAGTGTGGAATAATGACTGCTTTTTCTGCTTGACATTCCGCATGAGGTTATCCAGTTTTGACAGAGCTTCGGTTGATGTGTTGTACTTTTTAGTGAACTAGGCCGTATGATACACTATCGTATGGGTTACATCTAGCAGGGACAAAAAATGAGCAGTGTTCATAACTGTATATACAGCACCGCTTTTTGTTGAAAAAGCACATCACTTGAAATGGAGTGAATGCTTGCTTGAGCGATTTTTGGATAAAGAGGTAAACTTTCCTGGGGATGCTTTTGACGCGTTTTCGACTGGTCCCGTGGCATACGGTGATCAGCTGTCTTCTTGAGTTCAACCCACCAAAGTACACTTGGCTTTCCGGATTAATTATAAGTCTCGAAAAACGGCAGGTGAAGATCACGGTGACCATAAATGCAATGTGCAATACACGCACGTCTAACACAGTAAGATGTAACCCAGTCTTGATATGGTGTACTTATGTTGAGTAAATTGTACTGGTACAACGCAAGGAGTATATAGTCCCAGATAATCTAGCAAATTGTTAAGTCAAGAGGAGTGCTGTATTCCGAGGAATTTGCCCGCGCATCTATGTGCACAGTGATTAAAGAACGAATGAAAACTACTCACTGTTGAGGAGTAGTCTCTTACGTGGTAGATACAAACCTCGCTGTGTTATTATTTTGTACATTCACGCGTATCATCGCAGTTTGTCTTCCGAAAACAGAGGTTTACCTGCATGAAGATCCCGTATTTTTTTGCAATTTCACGGAAAGATGAAGTCCCATGGAGATCGTAACTTTTCATAGTTCATCACTACTTGGTGAGATGATGAGCCTAATTGGTTGGGTTTAAATTATGCTCGTCTGGGTCAAATATTTGCTGCCTAGGTAGACGCACCCTAAATTTTCTATATAATCGTGGATCTCAGTTAGTACTTTATTCAACCATGAGTCCCTTGTAGATGGAAGGTGGGATGTTCTTGGTTTTAAGGAATTAAAGGAAGAGTTGGAAAACAGTTAGAACTTGTCTAAACCTAATAAAGATTTCATGGGTTGTCTCACCGTGCCTCTAAACAACCTGAACTGCACCGACAGTTTGCTCCACAACCTGACCAGTTCTTTCACACGTCAATCATTCCATACGCGTTTGATTACTCCGTTACCAGCACTGTGTACTCGAAATCACGGACACTGACGAAGAGTATCATATGACCTTTTTTCATATATGTCTAACCAAATCTCACGCGTTTCTGGCTCGATTCGCTCAACGGCACAAAGTTCCGAACTCCTCCTAACAAAAACTTGGATACCTATTGATTTTTATGTTACATATTCTACACGTCTGGTTATGCAAATCACGTGGTTCAGACTGACAAAGCGAAGAGTTTGGCATTTGATCTGCCAAGTCTGCTATGTCGTTCAACCTCGGTTCTCTAGTTCGCGGTATGCAGGTCGTTAATTTTGCGTACGCCATTTTGGGATGCGATGATTCGAAGACTGCCTCTGCTCACATAGTGGATGGATTAGGCATCACGCTGAGACTAGCAATGTCAGTGACATTTCTGCAGATCTGGAACCCAGGACATAGGATCAGTAGTAGAGCACACAGACGCCATCCACAAGTTTACAGTGGTAAAAAAACACGATGGAATAACGATAGCGTGTGTATCGAGCGAGCTAGGTTGCTGACTGGAAAGGTCGGGGCTTATAAATAACCCCGGCATCAGGACCTCTGCTGACTAGGTTTGGGTAATATTGTAGTATCTTAGACGTCGCCATTCCTTCAGGTGGCATGCCAGCTGAACGATCGATAATAATAAAATTACTACTATTACCAATGGTTACCAATCACATCCTTGTGCTTCAGTGTTATCGCACCTTTCTCTCACAGCACCGTACAGATGCCTCCGGGGTCGCATATTAGTGCAAATTTAAATCGTTAATGAGAACCTTAACGTTCTCCTTCATTGTTACCCTTGAAATACCATTATATTGGTCAGTATCTGGTTATAAAATGTACAGATTTTTAAAAGGTTTATTTTAAGCAGGTAGACCGATGGGAATGCCAGTAACCCACAAGACAGATCCTACTGAGGCAGGTGCTTCTCCACAGATGGAGATAGCCAGCAAACGTAAATAAGCGTTCCACTGCCTCTCTTCCAACTGGCTGGTTCCCTTTATCCTTAACAGGAAATTTTAAAAGGTACATGGAAGCTGAAGGTTGTGTCGGAGGTCCCCGATTTCAGCTACTTGCGAGGAACTAGTTTTTGCTTGGTAGTTTCAATCATTCATCTGAAGTGGCCTAACTTGTGCAGCCGAGTTGATGGTAACTATGCCCTTAAAATTCCTGAATAAAGTCGGCATACGGTCATTTCATCTGGCTTAAAGTACCTTTTCGTGGACATTGCATAGCAATTGCATTCATCTGCATGGTATCTCGGTTTCTCCGCGGCATATTAGCGAAAAAACTCGACAAAATGTCCAGCTGTAACACTCTCTCGGTTTATGACTACCACGTTACCCGAAGAAGCACGATGTCTGAGGTAAATTTAGCGGTACTCAACTTCAAAAGCTCGTTCCTGAGGCTGTAAGAAATTGGACAAGAATATGCGAAAAACGTCACTGGGTACATCTTGATGAAGGATTGACAAGATGTGAAGTTCTCTATGATTTCGCGTTGCGATCCTATTGCCATATACGATGTATTCATACACGTCCCTTTTAGCTTATTAGGTACCAGGGAGAATGCTGATGCAAAACGCTCTCTTTTCAAATCCTCTGGTTAGGATGCTGTTCCAACAGCCATCTCCTTCCCGTGTGCTTCATCTGGTCCCATTTGCTCTATACTGAAGAGTATTCAGCGTATGTATCAGATGTAGAGATGTGAACTTGTATGAGACCGTAAAATTTCGACAACCCCTCTTTCGCAAAAACAGTTTGATACATAATTTCCGTCATTTACTGTTGATTATGGCCAGTTGGAAGATCGCTTTGCAACATACCCTCGTAGACTCGGAGTAGACAGGCGTCAAAATGTGAGCGGAAATTTCCACAAATGGTCCATCGATCAACTTGTGTTCGTTACGAACGTGGGGAAAGTTTACAAAACCTACAATTTTTCAATGTAAACAGAAGCGCAAAATTTTTTATTCACCGTTGCTTTTGGGTTAATGCTTGCCCGGCTTCCGCATCAAAGACTTGAACCGACAAAAAACTGAAAAAGAGGCACACGTGTATTGATGGTTCCGTTTCTGTCGTAAATTTACTTCCCCAAATGTTGAACAACACTTCGCGTGGCCACATGCTTGTTAAGGCATCGTTTGCCGGCGTAATACAAGCCGCAGTCATGTCCATTGGGACTGTGACTGAACGGACAAATTGTGTCGATTAGGATCATAAATCTTGTCCCAGAGGCAGCATTTTCAGGACAGATTTTGGATAAAGAGAAGCGTGCCAACCGGACTTGGATACCGGAAGTTTGTTCTCGATGAACCGATGTTTAGTTAAGGTGGTCTTCTTCGTAGAAACTGATGAATTTATCCCGATAGGCGATGCTTTGGCTGTCTATTATCAACGTCATCATCACCATCATCATCATCATCACCATTATCGCTACCGCCGTTATCGTCATCACGATAGACAGTAATAAGTAATCCTTATTTAGTGTGAGGACGTTCCCACGGTGAGGAAGGGTAAGGGAATTGGGAATGAGAGAGGCCGGCTTGTTGTCACTAACACGGTAAATTTAGTACTTCCAAACATCTGCGACTACGCTAGAGATATAAACTGATAGAACGAACAGTGATTTTTTCTAGCTAGGTACAATAAGGGTCTTTTACCTATATATGTAATGCAAACTAATCTGGTTCCTTCGAGAGACTCACCTGGAACCCAGCTGAATCTCTCGTTTATGATGTTCTCAGGCAACCGAATGTGCTACACCAGGCCGTCTCATGTTGTGTTCAGACTGTCATTGTCTACTGATAGGGTCGCTGAAAACTCTTTAACCGTTACTTTACTACGTCTCTCATAACCTTTACAAATTAAAGTAACTTCATGCGGAACGTGGCGTGGAAATCTGAGCCTTATTTGTTGCATACATGAGAACGAATAAGGTAGATTTTTAGACTGCTTACACCTGAGGTCCTTCTTAATTTGTTGTTCTTTATTACCCCTATGGCTGATTGATACTCACTTTACTGTTGACTTCATCAGTGGACAAATCATGCGGGAACCGTTGGCATTATTGCGTTTCATTCCACTGCTCCTCGGTGGCTATTCAGGCCTCGTGTATTCGTGATAACTTATCGATTAACACCTGTTGCATGTCTAGAAGCCTAAGGCACAATCAAGGTGCAGCTGTTGATCTTACGTTGCCTTCTCTATCTGGAGTCTACCGACTAGGAAATTCACGTGATTCTGCAACTGCTGTAGAGGGGTGTGGCGGCCTAGTTATGGTCCTATGTTGGGAGCTGGGAATTTATCACCTATGTAAGTAGGACCTTCAAAGGACCAAAGGCCGTTTGCTTGTCGCGTCCATTGGATAATTTCTGTCGAGGATCGACCGCTTCACTTAGTCACCAAGAGTACCTACGGTTTGGCCAGAATAATGGACTTCAGTGCACAGCTAGGAAACATCAGGCATTTCTTGGTGGTATATGTAGTCTGGGAGCAACTCACAGACATTCTGTAGCGTCTTTTACAGTTCCACACTAACTACCAGTTGCTTCTCGGAAGCATTGCACTCAGACGCAATGTGTGCCGTTGTGCTACTTGGTTTCCTCTGGCTGCTGAGTGATCTTAGATCCAACGTGGCCACACCGCCATCCGCCACCGGTAGCGCTGTTCGGTGTTTGAATGTCGGTCGTCCTGGAACCATGAGGGTTGATTCATATCAAACCTCCGTTCGGCACGGATTTTCGCTGAGTGCTTTTGGTGAATGAGCGACAAATCATGGGAGAATATCAGAGCCTACGATAAAATGTGGCCTCAGAGATGGACATCGACCGTAACCAGGATAAAACAGTCATAGTTATGTGTGACGCCTGAAACTTTCTTAGTGGTGTTCCCCAACGTGTACAGGACGGTCTTTTGTACATATTTTGGAACAAGAATGTGGTTGGAATGTACGTGAAGCGCCTACTCCAAAAATAGGTGTATAAGTCTCACGACTGTAATATCACGACAGCTGGCTTCATTTATACTACACCGACTGTCTTCAGAATTTGGAATGCGGTTCCGACAGCATCAAGCAAGATGTTCACCTGGTGGCCGTTCAAAAACAATATTTTTACTGTAGGTCATGTGATCAATCACGACCAGTAGACACGTTTTTGATCGCCTTTAAGGGAGGCCTTTGACTCTGTGGATGGACTGTCTCTTCTAGATATTTTGGGCCGGACTAGAGTGACTGTGAGTCATGTTAACCTTCGTCATGCCTTCATTCCTGTATCTTATATGCTTTGGTAGTGAACTGGCTACAATCGACCCAACAACTTGTCGATTCCGCCCTTTTGCGTTTAATTCTGTCATCGGTGTTATCATGGAGTGCATCGTCCAAGAGACAATGGATCTAACCGTCAAAGACACCTCTGAGGAGTAAATTAGTTGTGTAGACTATGTGGATGACGTTGTTTTGTCATTTCTTGTTTATTCGACCACGGAAGCTACTATAAACTGGATATCCTAGGTAGCCCCTTGTTTCGACATGCGGTTTGCACCTTCAGAGTACAAAATCTCACTTCAGGATTATCCATATTACTGCGTTTCTCCGAAATGTCACAATCAAAAGCCTGGGATCGTTCTTCGGACTACGTTCCTTAGAAGCCACCTGGGCTGTGGGTGCAGTGTTACTGATAAAGCCAATGTGCGAATAAAGGTGTGAGCAGTGTTTGCCAATTTACTTCGCTGATGGATTCAGAAATGGCCTCCGCTGAAGCTAAAGCACCCAGTATACAGGGCAACTTTACTAGCTGTCTAACTTTATGGTTATGAGACCTAGACTCCGATGCGAAAACTCTGTTTTCAAATTTTGATGACTGGTCACGTGGCAAGAGTTGGCCGACCGCAGCGGGTGAGCAACAAAGTGTTGCGTATGCGGGTATTCGGTGACGAATTCGAATCGTTGGAGTAGTGAACTGGGGTGGTTGGGGTACGTATTACATAGATCCAACCACCGTTTAGCAAAGAAGTCATGTTTTCAATCATTGGCGGGGGGGGGGATTTGGAACCGGCCGCGCAAACCAGTGTGAAACTTAGTGCTTTGGAGACTTCGGGCTTCTATGGATGTGATACACGTTATTCTGCTTGCAGGTGGTTGGAAAGCCTACAGGACATGGCGGACAAATGATCCCAGTTCAAATCCCCCCTGTCCTGGACTTGTCTCGTGTGGGATTCGAAAAGGGAGCTTTGTCTCTCCCAATGCTGGTGCCTTACTCCAAGATGATGCTTAGCTCTGTTGCCACCTTATTCTTTATCCTCTTGTTGCCACCTTATTCTCTATTCTCTTCCTCAAGGAAGTGGGTCATCTGCGAATTAAATACCCACCCTTCCCTTATGGTTTTCTATCACATAACCGCCTCTATATAATAGTGGTGTATTGCTATGAATGGTGAAGATGCCTGGTACGAATGCTTTTATGTTGCTAGTGTTTGAAAAAGGCTTAAAGTTGGGATTATTTAAACCTCGAAAAGTCCAAGCAGTAACTGTCAATCGGGACCATGGTAGACAGATCACACTGTAGTGAGTGTCGAAAATTATCGGACTGGTATTAGGGGCATAACTGGTGCGCTTGTTGTATCTTGCTCACCCTAAAATGAAACACCGATTACGTTTTTTGCGTATATATATATATATTGTGTCACCTTTATCAGATCGTCTTGGCAGACCACGGCCGGCAAACGAATCTCTTCATGAAATTTTTCTTAGCGTCTTTTCTCCGATGTTACCTTGTTTCAATAAGTAGCCATATGTCTACTATCCCACCAGGGCAGTTTCTCACGGACTTTCGAGCATCGTTTTAAGACATCGTTTCAATCCATTTCAATGCTACATTGAATAATGTCGAAGCCTACTTAGGGGATAGACAGAGCAAAATAAATTTTGCTTCACAAACGTATTTGCAGTCTACAGTTTCATCTCGAAACAAACTGTACTGTCAGGAGACAGGTATAATCGAATGACCCTCGTATAATACACTGCTAGCCAGCTCTAACAAAGTACAAATTTACCATTATGCCATCGTGATCTCCCAGCTGAGTCGTTGTACGGTAATTTCCGTTCAGGTGAAGTTCTTCTGAAGGTCGCGAAAGCATGTGGTGCAAAAGCAGTATCAGTTTCATTCACCTTATTCCTCTACTTTTCTTCGAGAGAGCTAGTTGGATAATGACGACTCGCCTCATTATTTTAACCTCTACGTATCGGTCAACCAAGTTATCCAGCAGAGATGTGCAAATTGTGGGCACGGAAAGGGTAATGAGGACAGCTATCCTTTTGTGTAGTGTTAATCTTCTTGAAATCCATGGCTGGTACAAGTCTGCGCTGACACTCACATCAAGGACGATGATGGAGCACAATTTCAGCAGTGCAGGAGGCGCTCAACGCGCGGAACTATGGTATGCCACTTTTCCGGAGAGCGCGAGGAAGCAGGCGGTTCAAGGATACGGTTGCTGGAGTTCACAGTTACTCTTCTGCTGTATGCCGCAGCGAAATTTGTGATACATGAAGCCTTTGAGATGTTGAACATATGTCAATCACAAAAGAAGGATTAACGGTTTTGGTTTTAGCCTTCTGATAGCAATGTACTCACTAAACTACAGTTTGTTGTCATTCTTCATTCCGTACACGGTAATGCGGTGCCCCGATTCGGATAAACAAGTAGCGTTTGTCAAAGTCGGTCTCGATCATCCAGTTGCCTTCGAGTGTGTTCTGGTCAACAGCAGTGAGGCAAAAAACGTATTATTTCGAGGAAACATGTATCAAGTGTTTGACAACTTACTGTTAGTTCAGAGGAGTATAAAGCTAAGTAGGTCTCTGACGTCAAATTTTGATATCCAAGCCAAATCACAAAGCAGTAGAAGAGTGCGATTCCAGATAGGAATCTCAAAAAATGAATGTGTTACGTGCAAGTTATCAGTGACAGATAAGTAAGATGAATAGTCCACGAATGAGGCGGACTTTTTGACGACATTCAACTCATGCTGAATGGAGAAAGTGATGAAAAACTCGCATTTAGTTACGTCATCAGCAACATAGATACTAGCCAATTTATACAGGATGGCAGCACTCATCAGCGTTCAAACACTGTTAAACGGATCGAGAAACTAAGGTACTCAGGAACTCGAGGTTTACTTTGGCAACCGATTACAAATTCCCTCGCAAGGAGGTGAATAGTCAGGGGTTTGCAGGAAAACGCAGTCCGGTCTAACTCACGATATAGAGAGAAACCGAACGAGTTATACTTCCAGTATACTGTGGCCAGTGGAAAAGCGACTGCAACACGGCGATGGTTTACACACGGGCTGGTGTGGTCAAAAGAGAAAGCTGACGGAAAATATCGGTGAACACTGATATAAATGCAAGAATTGAAACTGAAATTGAGTTTTAAAAGGAGAAAAAGCAGACTTGAAGGTTATATGGACGCCAAACGTACCGTGCAAGATGAACAGGGAAATAGAAAAAGTGTAGCGAAAAAAACACTGTGAGTTTATTGACGTACTGTTCCAACACCAATACACAGAGTGAAATGTAACCGCGAACGAACCAACAATAGATTCACGAGAAAGCTGCTCTCTAATTAGCCAATAGCGTTAGAGCCCCAGATCACGTATCAGAAAGCGAGCAAAAGTCTAATCCCCTGACCGATTCGAAAGCCGGTTGTCAAGCTCGACCAACAGACCGACAAACTACGGTCGATAACTGACATATTTACGTTTTACTAGGCCCATCCTTTCTGGTTTCCGTTCATACAAAGGCATTTTGCTTATTGGGTAGGAACTCAGCATTGTCGAAACAAATGCCCTTTGTATTCAACCTGACACTTTTCGGTTGGTACAGATTTCTGGGAGTACTGGTTACCTTTTTGAGGGCTAGAAAAACAATTATCGATAAACTACATCGATAAATATTGTAGATACCAGAAGATAGTGGAAAGTGTGGCTGCGTGAACGAACCAAGTTGATCTCGCAGAATTTAATAGATAAACAAGTGCTGATTGCGCGACTGCCCCTTACTGTATCATTCAACAAGGCAAATGAGTAACCTTTAAACTCTGGCAGAAAGTGCTGACTGTGTTGGAAGGTGTTGTTGTAGGGTGAGCCAAGCCATGAAAAGGTATCCGAAGGTGAATTTCCGGAACATGATATTATTCGGCCCGTCTTATCCTCACTAATGCTGCTGTATAACTTGCTGGCTCTTTGCCCAGTGGGGTTTCAAGCGTGTGCCATGCTACCTGACTGGGAAGTCCTGACTGGCGGGGCAGTCGATCGTCACAACCAGGACAGCTACTGGGTCGTCGTTCGATGAGCCGGGGGCACCAATCACATCGCTCAAGTGTGAACACGTTCGCCTGTTCAGAAGTGATATTTCAGATGCGTCCAACGTGGGTTAGTGGAGTAGTGGTTGCACGCTCGCATCGCATGTCAGCTGTCCGGGATTCAAATCCTGGCACGGGGATTGGATACGCACTGCTAGTAAGAGCGTAACCCGAGTCAAGTGCTTCCCCTTGGTGTGGACTCGCCGAAATAATTACGCTAGAACAGGAACACGCCGTTCAAACGAGAGTGCTGTGACTATGAACGAAATACCTATCTCGCGAAACCCATAAGAGTTGAAAAATCGCATGGAAGCATGACGAAAGATGTACCTGATTTCGAGCTTTGCCGCATAGTTTGTCATGTTTGGTGCAGAAAACACTAGGGATTTGCGGCGGATGCTACATAAACTACATCCGTCAGAAGGAACCCCAAAGCCAAGATATCTTTCGGGTCATTAAACATAATGTATTTCACGCAGAAGCCTGTTCCAAAAAACATTGTGACCCTAGTTCAGTTGAGTTGCGTAAGCCACTTAATGGATAAGTTCCCCCTCTAAGTCCTCCGGCATCACGGGGTTTTGTCAACCAATTTTTCTGCTTCTAATTACTTGGTTAATTGCACTTCAAACTCGTGAATTTTGTGATCCAGCGTGGTCTCACCCATTCTGTCACATGTCATTCAGTTTGCTAGGATGCATTAAACAAAAGTGTCATGAAATTAGAGCTGAAAAAGAGCGCAAACTTGCGAAATCATGTGTCGTATATGTGGGCCAAAATGGTGTCGAACGAAGTGGTCTTTGCGAAAAGATTTGGCGATTAAGGGTTGATTGTGCATAGAAACGTTTCGGGTATCACTTTCACCATTGTCGCCAGCCGTGAGACACTGGCCATGAGGAAGATGAACAGACGACTAAGTCTCTTTTGTTTAAACGTTGACGTACCGTGTTGTGTACAACCCGGCATCTATGATGAACCCTACCAGATAATTTAAATCACTTATGCAGGGTCTTAGATGGCTCACGCTGTCTTGAGTACTACTACCATAGGATGTTAGGATGGTTCGCCAGTTACTCCCCTTGGTTTTGTTTTCTGGGTTGCCTTTCTGTTTCCACTTATATCTCTTGTCTGTCTGTCATGTACTGCAATAAATTTTACCGTATTTTACCTGGCATCATTATGAATTTCATCGTGTTTTTGTGTGTGTGGCACAATACACTGTTTTCTCTCCGATCTAGTCGATCTACAAAGCGATATACTGTTCACAGATGCCCTCCTTTAAACCCTGAACATCCAGGAACGATGAGCTCGATAGGACTTTCTGTGACACTAGTTGTACGGACCGGCTGACTCACCAGCCTGGATAGGCTTTGTTGTTGGTGCGGGCCAGAAGATCACCTGTACTTGACTGAACGGCTTAGCTGTCTGCGCTCGACAATTAATTCCCACTGGTAACGCGAATCCCCCCAGCGCCTTATTCTTCCTTCTGAGTGGTTACGCAGAAACTGTTGAAAGTGTTATGAGGCCTTGGAATTTTCATTCCAGATTTCTTCTAGGAAGTGCAGTCACTCCATGCTGGAAGGCTGTGGAATAGCTGCACAGCTCTTTCACCCTTATTAGGAAACAGCAGAGCGCGTTTCACGAAACTCATCCCTCAGACACTTAATCCATATCACGTGCTTACTTGTTGACCAACTGATAAATTCTCCGACGGAATGTAAATTATTCTTCTTCTGAGCTACTCATAGACTGTTAGTGGTGTGAGGATATTCGGTAATTTTTAAAGGAAAACTTGTCTTGAGAGTGGTAATGTGCATCCCGCGAAATTCGAGTGCACGACCTCCCGGAAAGTAGTGTGAACCATTGACCGTTCAGCCATAGGTGGCTAGTCAGCAGTGTGGCTGACCGACACTTAGAGCTTAGATTCACGTTACCTGTGTAACCATTTGTTTCCGATGGGAGATTCACCTGGAATCCAGCTGAATCGTTCGTGTATAGTGTTCTCCATGGGCTGCCGAAGAGTTTTCAGCAACCTTATAAGTAGTACAATACGAATGTATAATGTGTTACGACATCTCGGCTACCGTACCAACTGGAACATGAGGCGGCCCGACGTGGCACATCTAATTGAAGAGGAACATCATAAACGATGGGTTCCAGGTGAGTCTTTAGTCAAAACCAAATAGGTACACAGATGAGAGACAGCTGTGAGGTTGCTTTCACAGATCATGGCATGAGCTCAGGGGAAAACAACTAAAGGCTGAAGGATTAGGTGGCATTTCTCTGAGAATGAAATTTTGAAGACATCAAAGGCATGGTCTTATTAATCTGTATGAAGTGGTGAGATTGCTAAAGTTCAATAGAGATTTCACCATACAAATGAAGCTATTAATTGATGAAGCACCTGGAAAAAATGTGAGTTGTTGTATCATCGTTGAGGAAGAAGTTTCTGACGAATATATCCGAAGATTTAATATGTGACCTTCGGAAGTAGTAAGCTAATGGGTGGTGCAATTAAGTTCGATCAATACCAGCTAAAGTGTTGATCCCTCTTCCGTCATGCTGTGCTCCACTGATATAGCGTTGACTGATTCGTCGAGTGACGAGTTCCCACAGCTCAGGTCCATGAGATCTACCAGAGGTTCTGTCCCCCGAGCTGGCCCCTTCATAAAAATTTCTAATATCCGGAAACCGAACAGGAGCAGGCCTGGTGAATGAAATGTATGAAATGGCGACTTCCGCTAAAATTGGGCCTTATGTTACGACTGTTGACGGTGTTCCATTTAAGCGCATAGTAGTGGATTTAACTGCTGGGTTGCTCTCATTTAAGCATATAGATAATTCACTTTAGCATACAGGGGTATGACCGCGTTGAAACTGACTACCTTGTACCTTGGTTCTGAAGGTATAGCTGACTACTGGTTAACACAAGCAAGCTGCGTGTGCGTGTTTTGGGCAAGTCTTATGAGTGATGCAGGCCCACCATTTCACCCCACGTACAGATTGTGAGTTTTTGCTCTTTGTTAACCTTGTTTCATCATCATCATCAGCATCATCATTGTCAGCTCTAATAACCGCGTACTTATCGTACAGTGGTTATAGCTGCCACGGTTTCGTTAACCGACGATTCGGGGAGGTGGGGTGGGTAGCAGCGCACTGGAGGCCAGAGTTGTTTAATTCGAGCGCCATTGAGGACACGACTGGGCCATTTCTGACAACGTCTCTAACCATTTATGTGGCCCGTCTCGGGGTCCACATCCAGGAAAACGGCAGTGATCAGCGCAGCTGAGTTTTCTGGTAATGGCTTTCATACTTCACTGCCAAGTCATTGTTTGACTGCCTCTGGCTCTCTTCCACCCTTCACGTGGTTGTGCGAAAAGAGCCCTTCGAGGAAGTCGGTCGACTGGCATACGCAGCACGTGGCCAAGCCAGCGCAACCCATTCAGTTTGATCAGTTCATCTATCGAGAGTTATTTTTCCCGAGTACCATCCGACGAACTTCAGCATTGCTGATCCGGTGTTCCCGCCAGATTCGGACAATGCTCCGAAGACATCAATGGTCAAACGCTGAAATTCTTTTGACATCCTCGGCGCGCAGCGGCCAAGTTTCTGATCCATATAGTAATATGAAGTGCACCGCAGCATTGTAAACTCAACCCTTGACAGAGAAGCTGATGTCACGTCTACGCCACAGGTGACGCAGGTTCGCAAAAGCTGCTCTGGCCTTCTCACTCCAGATGTAAATTTCATCTTTCATGAGACCACCGGGGCTGGACAATTATAAGCCAGCTGATAATTTTGACTGTCACTCCTTTGTATCCACTCTTGGTTGGGTCTTTCGCCTAAAGTTTTGTCGGGCAAACGGAGCTCAGCCGGTTACATAAGCGGCTTGCGGCAAACAGCAAGTGGTATTAACCATTGTTCGCCGAAGTACAATATATCAAAAGCAAGAAAGTAGATGGATCACAGCTTAGTACACTTGAATGAAGTGTATTTGCACACAACACAAACTATGCGGTAGGGTGCTGCATACAAAAACCAAGCACACCTGTGGCCTAGCATTCACCCCCCTCCCGAAAACGCTCTATTGTGCGAAATAAACTCCTTAGTTATTTTTCGGCGGCAGTTTTTCTTATAGCTGAGGAAGACACCGAATGACCGGAGTGGAATACATCCCGTTTTCGTTATAGAAAAATAGTCGCTTTGTTGAGCGAGTTTGACGACAATTACAGGTTGTCCCTGTTGAATGAGATAAACAATTCACGGGAAAAAACAAATAAAACCTGTTGAATGAGATAAACAATTCACGGAAAAAAAAAACAAATAAAAGACACAAAAACCCTTTGCCTTAGACTTTTGCTCGTTGATTATAATGAATACTGCAAGCCCCTCGTACGCAACCACTCCCGTGGAATGGTCCAATTTTTTGCCGCATCTCCTTCACGTAACCTCATCCTTGATCGTGAGCTACCTCCCTTAGTGCAAAGAAATCAGTAACCGAGCCACATTGTGCCCTTCTTGGAAGCATAATCACTGTACGTTGACTTCAATAACACCACTATATTGCAGAGGTGACATCTCTGTCGAGAACTCATGTTGTGTGGCGAGCGTGTGGTGCTATGTTTTACATATGGATCTTGTGACCTCAGTTACAGTTTGACTGTTCGAATTAATTTTTGATTAGAACACCAAATTACACTGGAAGCATTTTGCCGGGGATTTGAGAGTGCCATAGAAATCAGTGTCCGTTGTCAAGCTGTCAAAACTATTGTAAAGTTACTGATTTTAGCTAGAAATGGACGGTATTTTTTGACTGAATTTGTTGTCCTCTTTGCTTATTAGTGCGCCAATGATTCGTACATGATCCCGCACACCAACACCAAGATCGCACGGTTATAGTCAAGTAGATTACTTGTTGAAATGGGGACAAAATGGCTTTAGGCAGACCGTCGGTGTTCGTATCGTACTGGGAGATGATGATACGTGCCCTTATTTGGTCCTAAAAAACTTGTAATTCAATGTTCAAATAAGTAAATGTCAGGATAAAACCAATGATCTTTAGCGTTGACCAGGTTTTGTTTATCACATACAGTTTCTATTCTTGTTGAACCATTTGTCGAAAAACGGTTGGCTTCTAAATGTGGAAAATGTGTGGTGGCTACAGACTTGAGGGGTAAACTGGTTTCCAGGTTAGAAGTTTAGGAGAACGTGATAGTTTTTTAAACAGTCTCGAAATATCTTAACAAAATCTACCCATCTTCCAGTTTATAATTAGAGAGGACTTGGAATACGACATTAAACGCAATGTAAACAAGCGGCCAAATATCTATAGAATTGCTCGACGTCTTGTTTGACCGACACATAACCTGCATACGATTCCATTGCAATGGCTGGCTACCCCGCCAGACACGTATTCACGCTTGGACTTTTTGCGTTACCATCACAAGGATCAACAAAGAACCACTGGTGACTCATTTTTTTAGTTCTCACAATTCGCTCGATTTTGGTACGGTCCGGGCAGCATCCACGTTAATTGGCATTCCTCCCAGGTCAACTGTCTTTTCCCGTGTTTACTGAGTATCTGTTCCCTGGTGAAAGCGCTCGGGTAGCGATTCTCATCTCCTTCACACCTTTGAATATAAAATTCCCAGAGACAGATATCCACATTTAGAGGGCCTGTAAAAGTTGCTACTGCCGCACGAACGCATAAACTGGTACGTCACCTGGTACGTCATCTTAGCGAAATGTCTGAAGAAATGGAAGTTCTCCCACTGAGACGAATTTGTTTCCCTTTGTTACCGAACTTACCAGACTGTGCGAATGAACATTTTCTATTGTATTCACCTTCTTTTTGAAGAGGAAGATAAGTGCACCGTCACAATCATCATCATCGTCATCCTCAAAGGCAACACACCAACAACACATGCATACGGATGCCTAACTGTTTTACAAAAACAGGAAGAAGAAGAGGAGTAGAAGAAACAGGGAAGACTCGGAACTTGGCGCAAGAAAGCATCACGTTTTTAAGGAAAGCGGTCTAGAATGGGGTGCCTACACCTTTGGACAGCATTAAAATGGAAACTTCCGAGGCATCATCGGCTGGATAGACTTTGCGGATCTGCGCTGATACAAACGCAGAACGCATCGACAGGCTGATTTTAGCTACACAGTCTGGCTGACAGCAGACACACCAGATTCCCTGAAAGGCAATGTGGAACAAATCCGAGGTGTGGTACTTCCACTGGTAACAAACATCCATTCACATCTTGGAGCTCTGTTAGCCGCCTGGCAACTCTGTTGGAATCCATTCAGTCTCCGACTCGGGATCATCTGTTTCCTTCAAATTATACTGCGCCTGGCAGTGTGAACAATTGATCATGTAGACTCTGACCAGTCTTTGCACCGCGACTTGCGTGTCATTTCTCTTGACTGGGGAAGTATCGGTCTGCATAGCCTAATTCGCGTCACATTAGGTTGGGGTTTGGACCATAGATTTTTGTTCAGGAAACCCGACCCGCACTTGCGAATTTGGTCTTGTTTTTGTGAATCAAAAACCGATATGGCATATGCCTTGTGAAATGTTGCAAAAGGCTGTGCCAAGCTGACGAAATAAACTCTCCAAATTGGTAACTCGTTTGTTCAGCCCACGCCACCTTCTAACTTTGCGGTCATATTGTGTTAACATTAACTCCATTTGACCACGGTATGACTAACAAAATCAATAAAAGCACTTGACTCGCGAAAACTATGTTACTCAGTCTCGGACACCCTTTGAACGGGTTTTCTATTCAACCCAAGATAAAATCGATCCATTTGTAAGGATACCGGATGGATAGGGAAGTCGAGAAGTGTTCTCGAAAGGTAGAACACTTGGAAAATTGGTTAGAAAAGATATCTTGAGAACGTTTAGTTAAACTACCCCTTTCGTGCCATTTCCAAAGATGCTTAACCTCCTAGACAGTGATTTGGGTCATGGACTATATAAGTCTGTTCGCATACAACATCATGTTCTAGCTATCCCGCATCAAGACTGGCTATCTACAGTCGAAAACATGTGTACCAATGCACTGATATTCAAGTTGAGTCTTTATGAATGTGCCTCTTTGTGGAGTGCCTCCGCCGTCCATGCCACCTGTCTCAAATGGCAAATACACTCATGTGGAAGAGTAGCGTAGGAACACTGGTGGGATTAAATCTTGCCGGATAGCATGGGACGTTTCCACCAGAGTCTTCTCTATCATGGGACGCATCGATATCCTTGCGGAATCAGAATTCATCTACAATACTGATTGTGGTTCTGTTTCCAAACGCCAGTTGCCATAAAGAAGCTATGAGGCACCAGAGTGGTTGATATGGAGGCCTTGGTTCGCTTTTTGGCTTTATCGCTCAGTGTGCTAAAAATCAATGTTGAAATGGAAGATAGCAGGTGATTGAAATTTCCGAACCCGTTGTGAGTTGTCTGACTAAAACTGAACGTCATCTTTGTGGTCGATTGGTAGAGTTCTACTAGAATTCTACTCAGAAATTCTACTCATGGAATACAGAGATTTCAGCTTGATTCTACCCGGACAGGAACCCCGCATGATATTTTGGCTACTGTCCTTAGTTAGATAGTTGAGCATTTAATCTTTCTCAGTTCGTATTAGACCGCCATCACACCCGGACATTTGTACTGATACACAGCATTTGATCAATTCATCCTATAGGTACTTTCGATCAAGTACTTCATTCACACAGAATCATTCATAGCTGACCAAGTCAAACATACACCTTATTTGTGCATGGCCTTTTTAGTAGAAAAAATGTCATCTTTCTGGTTAGGTTTTACATTTTGGACTGTTCTGATAACACGTGTTGCAGCCACGTGTCATTCAATCCGCCTTTTCATATTTTCTCATTTTTGGGGGTTGAAAGTCAATCTCCTCTCTCGCATGTGTCCTGCAACTCTCTAAAATCAGACATTTGAAAGTCAGTGTTAAATTCTTTTATAAGACCAAAAAATTGTGCGTATACTTAAAGCGGTAGAGAATATGCTAGTAGCCCATCAGCTACGTCTGCCTTTTCTGTTTCCCGTTCTTTTTGTAGAGGCGACCGCCGAACGGGATTTAAGTAGTCTGTTGCGGGACCTCGAGGTTGTTGAGGAACGAATGAAGGAGCTCGAACAAGAGAACAATGTATTCACGAGAGTAAGTTGAACGAAATGTGACTAGCCTATAGGAATTCGAATTTTTTCGGCACTGCCGATTGTAACCAGAATGCTGCTCGACTGCCTAGATTCCACGCCACTCGAAAGGGCTGCACTGTCCACCTGAAAAATAGGATAAAAGCAAATTCGGATGGCTCCCCCTACCTCACTTTTACACGCTTACCTATCCATGAGGGTACGCTAAACAAGATGCATATACTTCATCAATATTGAGCCTGCCAAACTTTTCAAACAGTATGATTCTCAATCACGTAGGACAAAAAACAGGATGAAAAGAACTCAGTTGCACTGTCTTACCTACCGCGCTTGGATAACGCAGTAAAAATCTGACTTTAGTTTAAAATGAGTCCAAAACCTTTACCCAGTCACTGGGTGTCTCTTACCGCTATACAATAAACCCACGTTAGTTTGCTGCTAGGAAAATTCGGTCAAGATTTCATCCTGCCGAGAAGCTGAGAGGCATGGAGTAGCAACAAATTCACCATGAAGTCTCTCTTAAAATTTCACTACCTGGTCCTAACGCCACACCCGTATTTTATCGGTTCCTTGGAGTTTTGAGTGCCCTTCACACCGCATGCCCACTGCAGAGCGAGTACACTGTTAAGCCTTTACTAAACACCATAAAACGGCTGTCAGCGAAGCGGCAGCATCAGTAATTACTCGGATTTGGTAAACCTGTCATTCGGGATGACTCAGGCTTGTTGAAATATCAGATCAGCTTTCAAGAAGGACTACGCATTGTTTTACACGAACAGAAGTTTGTCAACGACAACCTAGATTAGTATTGCTCAGGCCCTACGCAAGCATTTGGGCACATGACTGCTTTTTTGGGCAGCACAGATACTATGCGGTTTGCTCAAATAAACAATCGGCATAGCCCCTTTACGTCGGTCGAAGTATACATACGAAGGTATTATCCACTATGGCCTTCATCACAGGTGACCCAAACGTTAAGCTCAAACCCTCTCTGAGAAACTTTGGGTTAGACCTTTGCGGCTACTTCCCATTGTCCTCAAATCGATGCTCCCCGAGGACCCGACGAAGACAAGTCAGAGTTCGCCAACTTAGAATACTAACCGTCTGATTCGTTGTAAAAGTGTGTGCTGTCCGCATCATTATGGCGAATGTGAATAATACTTTTAGTACTCTCGGTCGATTTGTTCCCTTTTGGCTTTCCTGATCTTGTGAAGTGCTTCAGTGTACCGCTGGCCGTTTGGCGTTCGGCCAAGAAACCAGTAAGAATGAAGTTTTATTATCATGTCAGGAAAAAGTGTCTTCAGGACTTGTTGTCCCGATCACTATCTGATCAGCTTTTTGAGCTTTAAAAATAAAGTTTTAGGGCATTCCATGAATTATTTTGAATCATTAAGTTGTTACCACATTTAACCCCTCTGTCTTCAGATGGGAGGGTAATGGTTCTTATCAGCTTTAACCGCTTACGTGGATAATAGCAGTCTTACGTAATACCCTCCGTCAAATTGGCTGTTAACTGTCAAGGTATTCACTTCGCACAGATTGTTTGACACCCTAGGTCTTCCTTCATCTTCTGTACGACATTGCGACCGGAATCCATATGTGAAGCAAGCTTGTGGCTCAACACTCTTCTGTCCGCCAATATGATTCCGTTCTTTCGGTGACGAATTGTGTCACCGAACCTGGTCTGCGTGGTTAGTCTTCAACACTGGTTTCTTCACCTTCAAGATCTTGTCGATGCTGTCAACTCAGTTAAGAGTTAGTAGTGTTGTGTGGACGTCGGATAACCTGCATGAAACCATTGTCAACAGCCCAATGGCAGAAAGATGCTTCTGCTGGGAAGCCGTCAAATAACCATGGTCTCCACGCATACAATTGAAGTTTGAACGACAAGTCAGCCTCAAAAAGAGTCATGACAGCGTCTTGGCCTGCTTTTTTACACATTCGTATGGCCAGTCTCGAGGGCCGCTGAAAGTAAACGCTATTCTTATATCTCAATGCATGCATCTATTGTTGTCAGAGTATCAAACGATCCTTTGAAGATGGAGAATGTGATCCACACCACATAGAACCACACTGAAATCTTTCTTAATATTTCTCCCGACTTACCAACCGTTTATTTGCATCTATGATACACCAAGTTTGGAGATTTTACGTTTACCATCGAGAACTGGAAAAGAATAACGGACTACCATTCTTGGACGTTTTTGTAAACAGAAAGGTGGATGTGACTCTGGAAACCTGCATATACTTAAATACTGAACTACAACAGCAGTTATCCAGGACTGCCTCCAGACCCTGTTCAAGAGGGCTGAGACACACTGCGGCACCACAGAATTACGGAATAAGAAAGAAAAGCACCACTTTTAGAGTATTCCAGAACAATGGATATCCATGAAGTTCTCTCAAGAAGAGGTTGAGGAACAAGGTATCTGAACAACAGCAGTAGCAAGAACAAGTGACCAGATGGATGGTTCTAACTTACGTAAAAAAGGAATCGTCGTAGCCCAAAACCGAGTGCCACTTTAAGGGAACTGATCTCAAAATTGAGGGATAAACAAGCCAAAACCAAGAGGAACAATGTGATATACCAAAGCACTGGTAACGAACTTCACGTTGAATAAACTGGGTGGAAATTACGCACACGAATAAGGGGACACGACGCGGCTGGCAGGAGGTGTAGCGACCCCGTCACCCACCTACTCGACTGTTCAACTCACAGTCGCTCACTGGATCGCGAGGCTTGTCTTTTTTCTCATACGCACAAACACGTCGCATTAAGCTGGCTCATCGGACATCGATTGTCTGCACGGCCTAGTCAGCGTAGCGACCACTCATGTGCCGACGCGCCCACGTATACGCACTGGGACCTACATAAAGGGAAACCGAACCCAGTCAACCAAGAAGGCCACAAATTCAATGTAGAAAACGTGAAAATTTTGGCTTACGGAGACACGAGACACGGAAGGGAATTTCCGGAGACATGGTGCTCCACGGCAAATTCGATCAACCGGTACATTGAACAGTAGAACTGAACACTGGATTCACAAACCAAGAAACACGGAACACCTTGGAGTCAGAGCAACAAAGGCCACAGATCGGAACCCAGAGGGGTCAAGGATAGAGGTCGATGCAGCATCGACTAGAGTACGAGGGCGGGGAAGTCCAAGCCTTAAGGTCACTTGACCATCGTTCAATAAGTACATAGGATAACAAAGCAACGAACGGAACCTCCCGACCGAACAATTAACCACGATCGAAGGTCAGCCAGCAATCAAACCGCCCGGCTCAGTGAACAAACCAAGGATCAGTTAGGCTACCCGAGCTATCAACATCCTCCCGTACAGCAAACCTGAGAACTATGTTTAACCAAATGCGTAGGAAAAATGCACGTAACTTATCCACCTACGAGTAGAGAAAATTTGAAGGAATCTACCGCATGAAGTTTGATGCGCGAGGCCACGCCACTTATGAAAGTCCTACAAAGGAGAGCAACACCTGGGGATCAATCACAGAGGCTGGAAATTTCTTTCACTGATCAATCTATAAAACAGATACTTAATGTATCAATGTAAATCCACTCTTTTTAATGTGTGCGATTTTCTAATGCGTAAAACTTCCCTGAATATCTACTTTGTTGTTTTCAGAGATACAGTCTGGCCTCTTCTCCAACGACCAGTCAACCAGTGAACTCTATGTCCAACGGTAACGGCTTTACACGAAATGATGTCCAAACCCGAAGGTCAGATTCAGTATATACTCGGGCAGAGAACGGTTTCATCTCTGCACAGTGGGCGGCCGAGGTAAACCGCGACATCAAGCCTGAAGTATCTGTGATAAAGTCCGTTTCGTCAGACTCAGCTCCTCCGGCGTGTTTGGGTGCTGGAGATGCTTGTGTTAGCCCACCAACCTCACCTCAACCAAACACCCCTTCCATGGCCTTACTTCAAGCCACAGAAGCAGGTCTGTGGTGCGTCCAGAATAGCCCTTCAAGACCGCAGACACATACAACCACGGTCGGAAATGGATCACACGTCATCGCCTCCACAGAACAGCACACCAACAGACCGTGTCCGACCAGTCCACTACGAAAAACACCAG
The DNA here is from genome assembly GCF_000715545.1 of Opisthorchis viverrini. NCBI lineage: Eukaryota > Metazoa > Platyhelminthes > Trematoda > Opisthorchiida > Opisthorchiidae > Opisthorchis > Opisthorchis viverrini. Next base: position 101,197 of record NW_008752050.1, on the reverse strand, counting down.
GTTTATTCCCGAACGGAGAAGCCCACTACATGTATCAGAACTACGAGACTCAAGAGAAAGTTATTGAAGAAATGAAAGCCCTGGCCGCTGTGAGTGTACTAACTATGCAAGTATGGTCAGTTTCCTGTGCAAGTATATTTGCAGTCTTATGATTTTCGATCGTTCCGTTAATTATATCGAGTGTTTTCGAGAAATACACTCTTTTGCAAATCAATTTGGTTTTCACGAGAGACTCAAATGAATCTCTCATGAAAACCAAATTGATTTGCAAATGAGTGTATTTGTCGAAATCAGTCCGATTTGGGTTCAAGTAGAACGTAAGATTGATGAAAACTCGGGGACTGTGCCTGCCTTATGAACCTCAAAAAGGGCGAAACCGGTCGTGGGCTATCGAACGTTTTCAGCAACCTTATGAGTAGTTTCCTTAATGAAAATGCAAATTTATCACTTATCACCTTTTGTTGTCATTGTATGTTGGGGATTTCAAGTTGTACCAGGTCGATGAAATGTAGATTTTGAGGATTCTAGTTTTCCACAGTCACAGCTGTGCTTGCGGTTTGACCCTTCTCGTATCCTGCGTCATATTCCACCATTATTCACAGCAACGGGCACTTCGCTCCCCAATTTACGCAAATGATGTTCAGCTGGGAACCGCAACTTCGTCACCCCAGACATACATTCCTACCAGCAGACAAACCCCTATTCCACCTCCTCGCCAGTATGTGGAATCGCCACATATCGTCAGTCCGAACAGTTGTTCCAGCCCTGTGTCGCAGCAACAATGCCAACTGGTAAAGAAGCTGGCACGCGATGGAGACGACGACAGTTCACTTAGTGGAATCAGCAGTTGGAGTCCTGGTCAGCCACCTGCTACACAAAAGCGAGACCTGATCAAAGGCACAACGCTTTCACCGCCTAGTATGACTGATCGTCTTTCCGGTTCTCTTAGTCCTTCAAGTTCGACGTCTGATAAATCGGTAGGTCTCAGGACCTTAGTCCTTCTACCGCGATACCACTGCTTTCAATAAAAGCCTAGTCCTATAAATCTGGGTTTCATTTTGCGCAAATGTGTCCCAATCAAGTCTTTAGGAGTTAGCTAGAGGTAGCCATTCATACAGAAAGAAATCAAGGTAGGTTTTCTATAGAACGAGGCCGTTTTGTGAGACTATTTGACATTGCATGAAACCCACACGACCATACGGGGATTACAAATAAACTGACTACTGGTTGCTGAAATCAGCCCACGAAACCTATTCTAGTTTGAAAGGAAAGAGAATACGTCAGTTCCTAGCATGTCAATTAGAAACACTAGTTCCCAGGCTTCTTCAACCAGAGGAAACCTCCCAACAATGCTCACTTCCTAGAGAGACCACATCTGGTTACTCGGGTGATTCAGTGCGCTTTCTTTTTCAAAGAGCACATGCCAGTTTATAGGTATGTTGGGACACTGATATGACACAGACAGATAACGCGAACAGCACGTTCGTTGATTTTATCAACTGCGCGCATGATAAAGCTGGTAGGAATAAGATTATTGATAAGGTACGATAAGGCGCACAGTACACGCATGCTCAAAGAACGACTCAAGAAGCAGCGAATTGGAACTAAATTCATGTGATGTACTTTTTTGAAGTAATAGTTTCATTGCCGACTAGCTTGCCCCCAAAAGCATTCCAGCGACATTAGCCGGAAATGCATGTATTGGTGTTTCGTGTCCATTTTCATTTTTTTGCGCTAAAAACAGTCTAGTTTTTCTCATCTGTGCACTTCCAAGACATTTAGCCAGATTGTTAATCATACTGTGAATAGCGAGACCTAAAGTTGGATGGTATTCAGCTGCTTCGTTCACCCAATAGGATATCTCGACACTGCACGACACTGAGTAAAGCTAATCTAAAACGGTCATCTTCGTTTACTTTTCACAGGGTTCCGACCATGCTGATGGCAATTTAGCACTACATGGATCCCGTAGAACTCTTGACCAAAACAATGTCAAAAAGGTAAGATTACACTGGTGTGTTTATAGCTATTGATTTGCTTTTTGACGGAACGGTTCTAGAGGAGTGCAATCAAACAGATTATGGGTTCCCTTTTGAAGGCGAACCTACACGACAGAGTGCCGAGCACAACCAAGACAGCTNGGTCATCGTTCAGGCTTCACACGGCAAACGTCCTTCTGTGCTTAGATGTGACAGTTCTTGCATCCCAAGCCAACATTCCTGGTGCAGTACTGACGCGTTCGCCTTTCGCATCACGTGACAGGAGTTGAAGTTCACTCACAGCCCAAACTATTAACTCAAATGACAGCGGCATCCCCAGTCTTGATTGGTGTTCACCAGAGTGATGGTGTACAGAAAAGAGTAGGTTTACTCAAAAAAGGATGTTGAGAAGACATATTTCCATTTTCTCACAATTGTTAGCCACTCTCTGAAGACTTGAACTCAGCTTACTTGAAAAGTTAATCCTAAATGCCCACAAAGTAGTACGTTTTGAAACCAACTCCAGGAGATTAGGCTGATGAACAAGCATTTCGATGGTGATATAAGGACAGTTTGCAATTTCTACCGAGGTTTCGTCCTTTAATTCATTCCAAACTTTCCTGAGACATCAACAATGAGCATCTCAGGAATTACTGGGACAATGTGAATATGCGACCTACATACTAGCAGTTGAAGACGACACGAGTGGCTGATCAAATGAAGAAAGAAAGAAAGCGTTCAGCTGTAGCACCCTTCCAGTGCCTAGCTGCCATGCCACCCGAAGGTTACACGAGGGCTGGGATACTGACAGGCTGCTCAAGCCTAGACAGGGAAAGTCGAGAGGCGGAGGTCGGATTCGAACCACGGACCTTCCGGTCAATAAATTCGCGCTCTAATCACTTGGGCCATCTCACCCCCTGATCAGCTGATCAGCAATGTGATGAACTAGTACTTGAGACTCATACTCAAGTATCAAGTTTCTATTACTTCTCGAGTGTTTATGGTTCTTATAAGTCTTCGTAGTCAACAGCTCCGATTCGTGTTTAGCCGCTGGTAGAAAACTTACTGGCTCCTGACGCTCTGAAGATGAGGGCTGACGACCAGCATACAGGTTCGCCGTGTTGCGTCATCAAGGAAAGGCAAGGTTATTTAGAGTGTTTGCTCGTAGGAAAGAGTCGATACTCTGCGTCATCCTTTTTATTGTTGAAGAATAGCCGGTTGACAACTTTTTATTAACACGTTCCGACACAGTTCCCATCGATCGCCCTCCCACGAAGAAACAAACAATAACAGAGAACAGTTTGAAATCCGCCCAAGGTGTTTTCTCACCGACTTCTCTTCGTTAAAGATGGATATCACCCGATGTCCATTGGTCGAATTCCAGTGATAACTTTTGTGGTATTTGGACATTCGTCACTTTTCCCATCGGCTAGGCCTACTTGTCAGCTTTCCTCTTGAGACTGGACCACCATATATAAACATACACTATCGTTCCGGGTAGCAATCTGTATTTTTTCCTGCAATTCTATTTTCAGTTTTCCGAAGAAAAAAAAACAGTTTGAATTTCTTAGTCCCAGCAAACGACAGAACTATGATGTGTTTATCGACGTTTTCAGCAATATAAACTTTTCTACCGTCTTACAAAACGCGTATCCGTCCAGTGTTTTTTGCATGCACGATCGCACTTCCTGGCGAAAGCGGAAAAGTTCCTGTTTCCATCGAACTTCCTAATATAATAATCTAATTTTCTACTGTCTAGGTAGTCCGGACATTTCCTAAGCAATCTGGTTTCTTATTGGTTCACTAGATCAGTGATTGGGCAGTGGATAACTGCTTCTAGCTTTAACTATATGTATATATATATATATATATATAATTTCGTGCTGTTGAGGTTGGCGGAAACTCGGCCACTGAGGCAACCTTATGAGCCCCAAGGGAAGCGAAACCGGTTGTAGGTCGTTGAATAATTTTCAGCAACCTTATGAGTAGTGTATTATATATACACTATGTTTGTTCACCCACCCCAGGTTTGGACAGGGTGCACAGTGTGAGAATTATATCCGCTGGTCGATTCACCCTTTGGTAAACAACCACGAATCGCTGTGCTGCTGTTTCGTGCTTGTCTAGAATGGTTTACAGTGCACATTTCACGAATGTCCCGATGGAGTGGAATTCACACTCATTTGTGGAGTGGTCCATATAGCCGCACGGAGTAAGAACAGCATGCTGAGCTAGTATTAGCACCAGACAGCGTCACCCAATGACAAACTTAGTGGCGTAAAAAAACTTGGCTTGTTCTGAATAGTCAGGAGAGCTTCTCCAAAAGGTTTCGATTCGAGATGGAACTCAACATTCTATCACAAGTCATGATTGAGAGACAAAGGGTGAGTTAGCCTGTCCTGTTTGTCGGCAAAGTCAAGATGGATGGCAGGACATGCGCCCTGCATTTGAGAGGGTATGGAGTTCACAGCTCCTTGCGATGTTTGCAATTCCGATAGACTCCAAGATGGATGTAACATCTACGTGTCGGCTTTTCAGCCGAGTGGACTGAAATCCCGCGTCGTTTCCACAGCGACGGAGCATCAGATTTGAGCACTGTTTTTGTGCTGTCAGTGACGAGAATGATGATGTCTGGAAGTTAAGTTGACAACCAGAGCATTCGCTCAGCTGAAAGTGCAAATATTCAGCCCAATGAGGAAAAGTTAAGGACTACATGCTCGGAGAACCTAAAAAATATGCAGGGGCTAGTTTACGTTACCGCTGTCCCCAAAAAGGAACATCTAAACGGAAAACCCGTTTGGCCCTCTTGATGAGAGTCCCTCGAGAGAGAACAGATCTCCTGCACCATAGGCGTGGTGCACCGCTTACACAATTACTACCCATGTACAGTGAAGCTTGCAAATTCTACCTCAAGAGCAACGTGTTTGGGCTCATACGCCGACCCAGTCAAGAAATCGAAGTCGTTCAGCTGTAGCACTCTTCCAGTGCCTAGCTGCCATATCACCCGAAGGTTACACGAGGACTGGAATACTGCCAGGTTGCAAAAGCCTAGACAGAGGAAGTTCATAGGCAGAGGTCGGGTTCGAACCACGGACCTTCCGGTCAGTAAATTCGCGCTCTAACCACTTGAGCCATCTCGTCTCGTGATAGCTCAGTTGGTAGAGCGGAGGACCCAGTCACGAACCTTTGGGTATAGTGGAAAATAATTTGATCAGTTCCTAATAAAGTTCAGCTGAAACACCCTTCCTATGCAAAGCTACCATGCTGAAATACTGTCAGTTTGCCCAAGCCCAAACAGGGGCAATCGAGTTGCCCAGGTTGGTTTCGAGGGGCGGTCCTTCAGGGTGGTTAGTCTGCCTCCTAACCAGTGAGCTATCTGAAGGCATAGGAAAGACAGGCGGTCAATTTCAGCCACGCTACATGTCTAAACATATCTAAACACCAGACGCCACAAGTAGTTTTTTGTTACAAAACCTCTCAACCGTTCCCCCACAAACGACCGCCCATCTATGCATCTTTTCTCAATATGCCATCCACCAGCTGGTCGTTCGCATTTTCCGTCCTGACAAAACAACCAAAGCAATCATGATTGAGGAACGAATGAATGCTGGCGAGGTGGCAAGTTTGCTGATCGAGAAGAATTTTCTCAAACCTTCAACCAGCCTAGCTGTTGTGGAGAAGGTGCCGGCCCTCAAAATTGGTGAGTACAAGAGAAAGACCAAGTTTTTTGTCGTACCATTTGTTTAAATTCAGTGGGTTAGTACAGTTTGAATGAGTGTTTGTCAGCTCCTGTATGGATGTACAGTGAACCTAGTTCTAATGAAGCTACAATGCAACGTGTGCAGAATCTGAAGAAAATAAATGGGATGAATGAGCACTTGTCAAGATTAGGGGACCACAATCCAACAGTCTATTTAACTCTCGGCTTCTCGGCTTTTCAGCATAGATTGGCTTCACTTACAGGACGAGATCTCCACAAAAATCGCAAATCTCCTCACACTACCAACAATCTATAAGTAGCCCAGTGGAAGAGTGAAACTTCCATCTGAGAAGTCGTTGCTCGAGGAGCCGGTCAACACGTGTGACCGCGTGATGTGGATCCCGTGATTGAAGGATGAGCGGCGCTATATCCTGTCCAAGTGCGAGTTAATCACACAACTGATCAGCCGCCCGTGGCCGGACGGTTAAGCGGTGCACTGCAGATGATTCTCAGTAAGGATAAAACAGCTGTACAGTGCTTCTCGGCTTTTCAGCTTCAATTACAGGATGAAAACTCAACAAAAATCCGAAATCTCCTCGCACTACCAACTAACGAACTCAGCTAAACAGTAAGCTTTATCATGGGGCTCATGGCTATGAACCAGTGTGAGAGGGTAGGAAACAGTTCGATTAAACGAGCCTGGTCGCCTCGATATAATCCAGTAAGCTCGCGTAAAACAGAAACACCAGTGGCACAATTTTTCACACTTGCATATCTGTTTCCGGGTCAAGTTTATCGCTCGGTGAAATGTGGCTCAATCTTTCCAGTGCCGCGAACCAGTCAGCACACCTACGAAGCACAATGTGTTTCTAAAAATTCCTGTCGAAAAGCTCAGCTTCTGAGAAAACCTTCACATTTTAAATTCAAGACACTTGTAGATCGAAAATGCTCCGTATCCAGTTCATCGTTCAAGAGCTTGGTTTTGCGCGTACCTTCTTCGGGCCCTTGGTTCATCTTCTCACGACAAAATTCACCACAGGGAGACCACACTCTCTTTACATCAGGAAAGATGACATGAGACATCTCTAGAACGATTTTCAGGGTGCATTCGACTCGGTTAAAATGTCTTTTCATTGCCCATCAAGGAATGCTCCGAAAGTTTGTGAACATAACACGTTATTTGTATTCTTAGATTTCCGGACTTGTGAGAGTATACGGAGTACTATCCAAAAACTTTCGTACACAAAGCGACGTCCGTCAGGAGTGCCCATTCTCTGTTCTGACTTAATTTCGGGATCGATCAGATGATAAGATGAACGCTGGAAGGTCTTCAAAACTCAAATAGCCTGTCACGAAAACCTTGTCGATATGGAATATGTAGACGATGATGTTCTCAAAGAGTAGGAGAAGACGAAGGGTGTTTTTCGGATGAACTGTCCTTTAGTATGCACTTCGCACCCACACGATTAGAGGTCATGCTACCGGACGCTCAATGCACGATTCTGCAAGGTCCTGATCGCGTTTGCTAGTTTGAGAAACCTTTGACGTCAGAATGGCTTATCCCTGAGTCTTAAGGGACGTGTGTATCAGGCTAACTTGCTGGCTTTTTTGTTGTACGGCTGTGAGGCCTAGCCTATTCCAGCGGTGGGACTGAGACGTCGTCAGATGTTTGACAATCGTCATCCAAAGAACATAGCTCGTGTAGGTTGGTGTCGGAGACTACTTAACGAGACAATTAGAAAGCGAGTTTCCGGTTGTAGAACGGGGACTTCCATTGAGAGATGTGTTCTGCACCAGAACACACTGTGTTGGTTAGGCCGTGTGATGCGCATGCCTAACCACCGTTTGCCGAAGAGAGTGCTGGTTTCCGCGCCCAATTCAGAGTAGTGGAAGCAGAAATGTGGCCAACCCTTGACCTGGCAGAGAGGTATGAAGAAGTTTACGAAACGTTCGGTAATGTCGGTGCCACTCGCTTTTCAGGATGTGGACCTTGTGACCCCCGCTGCATTTGGCTGGAGATGCTGCATGATATGTCAGTTAATGTCAGTGGCGTCCTTGTTGTCATTTTCTATCCAGATTGCTGATATGAGATATCTCGTCTGCTCTCAAACGCTCAATCAATTCCGTGGAAAAGCAGTCTGTGGCTACCTGGAAGTTAGACATCAATGAGAATGCAGATTGTTCTCTGAATGCAGACCCCACAGAAAGTGCTGACGCCTTTCTACCTATCCCATGAACTGCGAATTCATCCATCAAGAAAGAGGTGACGTCATTCGTAGGACTGTCCGTCTCTTTTGAATAAGACAATCCAATATATATTAAACGTGACATCTTTATTAAAAATGACTGTTTTTTTCTCAGTATTTTCAACGTGACTTTGTTAGAAATTTGTAGTTCATTTCAGAAAAACATAGTATTTCTACTACAACCTGTTTATTACATGTGTGCTATCCCTCATCTCATTGGTCAACAGAACACGTCTTTGAAGAACACGAGAACGTGGCCGATTGCATTCTCTCCTGGCCAACCGGAAGTCAGAATATGTTATTTTTCGAGGAACGCAAAGACCACTTTGGGTTTATAGAGTCACCAAAAGTAAGTGAGGGAACATCAACTTTTTAAGCCCGGGTCAGCCATTTTAATTGTGATTAGATTCCCACGATGTGGGAGTGGTTTGTCACACGGAAGCGAAGTGTCTATAAGGACAGTATGTCTTTCACTCATACAGTATGAATTTGGTATGATGGGTGTACGCTGGAATTGACTGCTATATTTTTGGGTTGAAGGCGTCAAGCTACATACGGTGTCCAGTAAAAGTCTTTGGTTCGAGGTGTGTACGTCTTCTGATATAATTTACAGTAATTTTTCTCCCCCAGTCAAAGGTTGTGCGCGCTTGTAAGATGGGTGCCCCAAATGAAACTTGATGTCTGCGCTTTTTGAATTACCGCTTAAGTGAAGGTCACTTTGGGCACATGATATGAATATTCGGCGCTCCCGTTCAACTGGCCGAATTGTTTGCGATGAAGCGGTTGATTTAGACACTCGTTTGATTGCACCTAGGGGAAGATTTGTAAAAGTTTCTAGGCAATATTCGTGCTAGAATTTCACCAAAACGTTTGAAGGGATCGATAAACCATTTCCAAACGAATAGACCTACAGTTTGACAAGGTCCACCGGAAGAATTTGGCTTGATTCCATTTGAGATAAAAGTTCATACCGAGAAGTGACATTCAAACGCTGCTGTTTGACGTCATCAGAAGAAAAGTTGAACAATCGGGTTTGGGGCCTGCAAACATGGCTTTCATAGGGAAAAAGGGAATCGACTGATGCACCCATCGGTTGAACCGGTGGAATCACCAAAATTCACAAATCGAATATCTGTTCCATTTGTAACAGCATTCTGCTGGTCTGTTACGCAACAACCGGCTAGACGGGAACATTTTAGCAGCAGGTGCAATTTTTCAAATAGCCTGATTACAAAATGAACTTGGTCACAACCTACCATTTGTACCACTTTGTTAGTACAAATGTGTCTTTCCGTGTGTGTGTGTGTGTGTGTGTGTGTTACTGTCCTCGCATTCCGGTTACCTGTTATCTTACTTAACATAGCTGGGCCTAATCAGCAGGGGGGGGCTTTAAAACGTGCATCAGACTACTGATCCAACAGACTGGCGAACAAAGTGTTGCGCTTCGTTCAAACAAATTCTAACTGCATAAACAAACAAACACACTTGGTCCCAGGAAGCGAATAACGAAAGAGGATAACTAATCTGACTGGTTACTACCGCATGGGGAGTTCAAACCACATAAGTTTTTGGCGAGCTTTTGTCGGTTAATTTGAACCGCAATCAACCACGCTTATCGAAATACAGACAAGCCCCGAGTTGCATGTGGTGGCTCACTGCTTCCTCGGTCAAGATAGAGGGCGACTTGTGGTTGGTCTTAACACTGTTTGAATGCGTGGGTTCACGTGAGTGGCGGAAACAATCCAGTGCCATTTTGGAGCCTGCCGCAAATGCAACACATACCGAATAATGAAAACTTCTCTGCAGTTCTCATTTTTTAACTTCGTCGTCAGCAACTAAGTTGCTGCACTATTTTCTTCCAGCAAGGTCTGGGAGGTTTTCCCTAGCCTCGTGGTTGCGGTTGTAGGTTCTTCCGAAGGGACCCTTCCCTGTTTGAATCTTGATGCCGCAACTTATAGCAGACACGTCTGAAGTAGCACCAAGATCACGATATGAATGTCCGTCTTGCGACTGTACCGTCTAATTTCCCGACGGTTGCTGTCAACCTCGGGTCTACCGGAGTGCGCAGTCTTTAAAGCAGACCATTTTCAACCTGTCCTTACTCGCGGAAAGGTAGCACCACTGCTTCTACAAATATGGTAATCCCACTCGTCTTGGGGAACGACTTACTACTCTGTCACACCTGCCTCAGGTAAAAGTGCGACTTCATCGCCAGACCGTCTATTGGATACTATTTATTGCAGTACTGTGAATGAAGGTTCTTCTTCTTCAGCCCATGATTTGGCTTCAGATGTGACGGATTTTTTGTCCCTCTCCGGAAAAGGAACGGCAGGAAGGTGTCCGAAGTTAATATCAACAATCTGATGCTTCGTTTCAGAGAATGTACGGCGTAAGGAAAGCCGTTATTTTGTTTTCAGTCTGTGAAAATATCCAACTTCGACACAACAAAGCATCAAAATCATCATAACGTGTGATTTCACGAAGTCCCTTGATGAGTATTGATTGCCCATGTTCCAATGCTTAGTCGCTCAGATGTTCAGTTCTGTTTCCGGGATGTGTGGCTTCCAAGAGCAACCAGAAAGAGACCACATTTAATGGGACTATCAACCGGCATCGACAGTAGAATAATAGACGTCATCGCCTGCCAAGATGAACAATATATCTCTTAAGCATTTCTCATGGGCACCAGTATCTATTTCTTTCAAAAACAAATTACTTCAGGCGAAATATCTGTAAGTAGTATTGGCTAACCAATGGATAAATATTGCATTTCCTTTCGGAGTCCCGTGGAATCTATTTTTAATTTATTTTTGTTGAGAGGGATGTCGTATCAAACATAGTTGTCTTCGAGACTTAAAACATCGAGTCATGAATTTCCATAATAAAATACAGATTACTTCTCAGAGAACACAGCAGAAAGGAACGCTTGTGCTGTAAACTGTTCTCTGTGAATCGTAGTATATGATCAATGTGCACTTCAGTCTACCCCGTGCACATATAACAACGAATGATGAATGAGATGTACTCATAGCCGAACATCCCATTTATCTATCTGTATGCGGCATTCAAACGGAATTTGTTCCCAAAAACAGGTTTATGGAGTCACGTGATGTCAGGCCAAAAGCTGCTTGTCGTAGACTGCAGTGTTCATTTACTGTCTCCCCCCACAACGATCGATAGTTATATCAACAAAACAGCGCAACGCCGATAGGATCTGAACGGTGTGTGATGATAAATCATTGTGTCTTTGGAATGGCCGAGCAGCCACACACTGCCAAACGGCCGATCCAACCGTTGAGAACCGTGTAGCATGCCAAACCACAGTTTTGACCTTGTTCGCTTACCCAAAATTTGGTGCGTTACTTGCAAAACGAACAACCGTTGGCTGCCCACACAGAGTGAAGCGAGAAGTAATAGTGGCGTTAACAGTATAAGCCTTCAAACGTGGCCAGGTGAATCCTCAGAAACGATGAAAACCTCAAAATCTAGCAGAAGCCGGTCACAGAAAGAAAAACCTCTCACAATGGGGTCTACTGTACAAGAAGTCCTTGATCGCTCTCCTCATTTGTATGCCATCTCTTTATGGGACGCCCCACGACAAGATGGGTTTATTTTTGGATTACTAAGTTTACCTCTCCCGAAAGTAGTATATTTGTGCGGGAATTAGATATTAAGACAAATTTATCTTCTCTATTTTTCTCTCGCAGCTGTTCCAGCTATATATTTACTTTGGGACGCAGTACATACCCCGACTCCCTTCAGTCGAACATCAACGTAATAGGATCGTATGAATCATTCTTGGCTCACCTACTGAGCGTACTATCACCTTCATGAGGTGGTCAGCTATTTTCAGATCACGGCAGTCCCAATAGCCTGAAAGCTTGCTCGGAGAGAGAATAAAGAAGAACCAAATTGATTTGCAAATGAGTGTATTTCTCGAAAACAGTCCAATTTGGTTTCAAGTAGAACACAAGGTTGACGGAAACTCGGGGAGTGCGCCTACTTGTTGAGCCTCAAGAAGGCTGAAACCGGTCGTGGGCTGTCGAAGAGTTTTCAGCAACCTTGTGAGTAGTTTCCTTTGTGAAAGAGTCAACCTTCTGGAAGAAGATTTACTCAGTGTTCAGTTCTGTCAATAGCATTATTCGAACGATCACTGTCCGGTTTTTGGGGATTGTTGTGGATCCCTTCCTTGCCGAGATTTTTTGTTGTTGAATCTTTGGTTTTCCTTTCACAGTTGCGCGTGGAAACGCTAGCACGGATCGCGCAGCAAAATAGACCGCTGGAAAGAATGCAGTTATTGGTGAAACACACTCATTTGTATAATAATTTGGTTTCCAAGGGAGACTCACCTGGATCGAGGGTGAATTCCTCCTGGACTGCTGCACCAGGGCGCCTTATGTTTCGGCTGATACACTACGTCAGAATCACAACACAATGTATAGAAATAACAGACTATATAAGGCTGCTGGAAGCACTTCGACTGAGAGTTTATAGAAGGCTTCTGAATAATGTGTTACGTCTAATGCAAGTCCTAGTTCAAGGAGACAACCGGAAGTTCAGATTGCAAAGAGGAATATGATTGTTTTTGGTCTCAAACGAATCCTTTGAACGCATCAAAATTCGATATTGCACGCATAAATCAGTAATTCATCCGGTCTAACTAACGATCATCCAACGAAGGCACTGTAACCTGTATTCATCGATTAGCTGAGCCGGTCAGACGTGAGGCTAGAAACTGGGTCACGCCGATTGCACATTTGTCACAAACCCAAAGTTCGGCAACGAAAACAGCACTACCCATCATACACTCAAAATGTATTGACAGCTTGTTTTGATTTCACCTCCGAATGCTATCCGACCTTCATGGAAAAATACTAATATCGTTTGGAAATGGCACTTTCAAAGTGACTCAAAGATAAGGTGGGTCACTTGGTACAGTTAGAGATTGACGGATCATTGAGTTCCAAGTAGCTCACTGGTTAAAGCGTGATTTTCTTAACAGAACGTTCGGGATTCGAACCCAGTTCCAGGCATTGAGCTTGGGATAGAAGGGCTATTTATACCTCTTTAGATCATTCATGTGTCTCACTAGTACACTGCGAATCTCAGTCTTTCCCGCGTGTTTAAGGGAGCATAACACTCCCCACCATCCACGTTAGCAATTAGATTAGACTACGAAATCTAACTGTGGTGCCTGATCAAACGATTATCATGGGTATTGAATTGACGTGAAAGTCTGTGTAACTGCATATCCGTTTGTAAGTTGAGGCAGTATTATCCGGAGATTCACCAGTCTTTCCCCTTCCCAAACTAAATTCGCTCCACAAAAGCCGTGCCATTCTTCGTTCGGAACGATGTATGTTATTATCTCAGGTAATACGATGCATTCCAATGGATCGATGAGTTTACATCAACCTTCAAACTAGTATTATACGAAGGAAGATGAAGTTGATAGAATTGAGACCTTTGGGCCTGAGCGCGGTCAAAACTGCACAAGCCAGTTTGGTCATATCTCGCTTGGCAAAGTCTCATCTGCACCCGAATAGCAAAAAAAATTGTCAAACTTTGCGGTATCGCTGCTGCATTATTGCATTGACAGGTAAGCACAACAAGCCCAACTCAGGAAACACTGATCGGGAGATTCTTGACAAGTGAAACATGTTTGGTGGAGAAGACGCTGTCTTTCTGTCATTTTGGAACACATGCTGTTTTGAAGGCTCAAACATACGCTCGAATGACGAAAGTTTCATTGATTATCGACGTGCTTTGATCACTTCAATTTGTTATTCGATGTTTCAAAATTGACTGGCACAAGTCGACCATTTGAAACCGATCTATGACTGATCAAAACTCAGTCTGACTAACTCTTCTAATTTAGCAGTGGAAATGCCTGATTTGAGATGTGCTTACCTCGAGCATCCAGTTGTAGTGCATAGAATTAATCGTTTCCTGGCGTCATTTTTATCTGGATCTGTTTATCGGTGTTGTTTTACGCAACTAACTTTCCAAAAAGTATCTATCTCTACATAAGTCTTGAGTTTTGCCACGGCACTGTATGGTTCTCCCACTTGTTTCCGAATTGTAACTAGTACATCGGATTCAGCCATACAACGCAGCTCAAGGAGAAACACAGAAAAATCAGTGTTATTTTCAGTAGAGCGCCACTCTAGAGAAGTGTCGAGCTTTCATCCCCATTAGGCCACAAAGCATCCCTCTTTGGTTGGTTGTGTCATCAAACAGCATGCTTCAGGCCGTTTTTACATTATTACGACGCTCTGCTACTCTACCCTTTGTTCTCAAACAGCTCTGGTTCGGAGAGGAATTCGCTGAAGTTCACCGGTACAACAGTGCAGATGCTGTACAGGTAAGTATAATCAGCGACACTGTTTCCTCACGCCGTCTCTCTTGATTTTCGTTCATTCTGCCTGTTTGCTAACACCAAGAAGTCCATTGTCCTTGCAAGTTCCATAATCGTGCTTCGGTCAACTCAGATCTCACCTTTTTCAGATGATGCTTAACAATATCGATCAGGCTGGATTTCCCGAGTGGCGAGACTACTTGTATATTCGAAAGCCGGGTGAAAAAACCTGGTCGCGTCGTCTGTGTGTGCTACGCAGTTCCGGTTTGTACACATCCAAAAAGAATAAAAAGACCCTTGCAGTAAGTTCATCTTCCAATCAGTTGTTTTTTTTCATCAAAGCTTTTGATAACTTCGATAGCAACAGTAAAAGAATTTCCACTATTCTGCACAAATGATCATTATTCAGCATAGCGTCATCAACCAATCAGACTGGTTTATGCCACATACCATTGCATGAACGTTGCTCACAGCTCCGACATATCAAATCTGGGCGTTTCCTTTAAATGTTTAATTGAATTCATGGAGTGTTTTAAATCTACCCTATTACGATCGATCCTCATAGTTGTTATCCCACTATGGGGGCGAGATGGCCAAAGTGGTTAGACCGCGAATTTACTGACCAGAAGGTACGTGGTTCGAATCCGACCTCTACCTCTCGACTTGTCCTGTTAAGACTTGAGCAACCTGTCAGTATCCCAGCCCTTGTGCTTCCTTCGGGTGGCATGGCAGCTGGACACCGAAAGGCTGTTACTGCTGAGTGATTTATCCCACCATGCCTCATCACTTTTACAAGACGCTGCTGCTTTCGAAGAAGCGACGATAACACGAGGCACAATTTAAAAATTCACCATACTTTCACTCCATGAGTCTGTTTAATGCGGTACATGGGGCACTTTGGTTGTTGGTCTGTTCACCGAGCTTGGCAGTTTGATTGCAAACTGCACTGACAATGTCACCTCGATTGGTGATGAAACGTTTGCAATCAAACTGCCAAGTTCGGTGAACAGACCAACAACCAAACAGCGCACCCGAGCTACCGACATTCTACAAAATTGCTGAATGGGGCACTGTTGCGGAGGTACCAGTTAGACTATACTGTTCCAGATGACGATAGCAGCCACTAAGTTGAAACCAACTGGAATGACAACTCAGTTCACCGTGATAGACATCCCAACAACTACGCCTGCATCATGAGGAAGCGTTCTTTTCATCAATGGTGTGAAAATCATGCTTTATGAGGTGTTTCGTCAGAATTTGCTCCAACAGGGAATGGCTTTGAAATTTGGTAAAGACAAGTGGCGAATTAGTCTCTTTCGGTGCTTTCGGACTCCAGCAACCAACGGCATGCAGTCCACTTGAGTACTTCTGTCCTGGGTTAAATTTCCTTCATGATAACTGGTACGGTGGTTTTGTGCCATCTTACGGTCATCAAGATCACGTGACCTTGCAGCCACTATAATCAACTTTGTCGTCGTGACTGACAATAGCACCGTTACTGAAAACTACGAAGAAGGGCCCAAACGTGAAGAAAAGAAAATACAAAGTGTAGAAGGATGGGATGTCAATCTCGACCAGCGCTCATTTTGAACAGAAAGTAGCAGTCAATCCAATCACTTATTAGCCGTCATTTTCAGTGGATTTAGTCAAGCAAATAGTGCATCAGGAGTACTCTGTTTTAGTAGATAGGGGAAAGTACCGGCAGCCAGGATTGTGACCTCGCCTCACTGTTTGCTTAACCATGAATTGGGAATGGAGAACAATAATGTCCTCGGTAAGCGGTGGCTAAGCGCACCGGAAAAAAGCTGGCAATGACAAACATCCCGCCAAAAATTGTCTTCGATAGAATTAACTGCTGCGCAAACGGAATGCCTTTTCCTGAGCAGCTTTTTGTGGCTCCACGGATGAAGCATGAAGACAGTAAGACTGCTCCGTTGTACCGCAATTTAGGCCTACAGCGACGCAGTTTACTCGAATACACCGATTGTGTCATGACGGACGGTTTTTTTTCATATGTAAAAACTAAATTCCTCTCCTGATTTGCACTTTGCAGTCGACAACAGGGAAAAGGTCCTGTGTGGTCACACCATTCGTCTGGTTTATTTGAGATGTAAGGCTACATATGCTTTGTGAATACATCTTCACACTGTGTGATGATGTGGATCACCATTTCTTGTTTCAAAACCATTGATTGCTCCAGGTCATTTGATGTTGACTTCGATCGATACATGTGCCACGTTGAATTAGTACGACCAGTATCGATTGCCTACCGACATTTCTCCAGCTGAATTCTGGGCAAAATCCGGCGGTGCCAGTTGCTTAGATCAAAAGGTTGTTCTCCAGTTACGCAACGATGACGTTCAACCCCATTTTTTACACCATTGTCCAAAATGCAAGTGTTAGTCCCACCAGCCCTCGTCCGGAATATCCTAGCAAGGCTATCGTCATGCTTAATTGCATGGACCCTTTCTGTTTCGCCTATTACATTGTTGACCGTCAGTTCACCTATTAAGACGCGTAAAAAGGTGAGTAACTTCCAGACGCGATTTCGGTCGAGGGAAGTTTAAATGACTACCGAGGCTTGTTGGGATCGACTTCTCCGACCAGCTCAAAATTTAAGGCTCAACCAGAGGCTGAAATGCAACCCAGTATAGGTGGTTTTGTGCATACAATCTTAGTTATTGTTTTTTATCCCCTTCAAGCACGATTGCTCATAACTGCTCATAACTGGCTCACAGCCAACCTTTTCGTTTCCATTTCATCGTTCCTTCTTTCTTTCAACAAACAAAGTCCACAGACCTGATACGCATCTTAGTGCTCGATAGTCATTTTCAATTGTACACAACCACTGGTGGCTGGACACGACTAAGAGCACCTACGCCGCACGGATTCGCCTTCAAAGTGAGTGATTCTATGTTCTGGTTTCTATGAGGTTGCCACGTAGCCTTTGAACGGACACTACTCACTTCCTTGGCACTTTGAATTTTGGAAGACGAGACATTTCACCATCTCCTGCAGCGGACGTAAAACATGTGAGAGATTACATAGCCTGAGAGAAAACGACAGTTTTAAAACGAACACTTATCGGTTGCGTAGAACTGGTCACATTGATCAACGCCATGGTAACCACAAAGCTTGAGTCAACAACTTTTGCGCACATAGTACTGGTTGCTAAGGTTGCGGAAATTGCCAGGAAAGCGTTGCTCTAAATCGAATTGCATCAAATTTTTCGGAGTTTTGATCAGAACAAAGAGAAAAATGAATCCAACTGGCTGGCAAACACAAGCAAATCTGGGCGGGACCAATCACGGCATGAAACTACCTCGAACCAATCGTCGCCGTCGAGTGGCCTACACACGAAAGACTGTTTCACACTCCGCTTATGTCGTTTTTTTATCAGCGTAGCCCATCAAAGTGGAAAATAAAGAGTCAACTGAAGCTCTACTAAATGAACAAATTTGAAGAATGTCTGATGCTCGAAAAGTCGGCTTTCGTAATTTGAGCGTGCAGCCTTAGCAGTGATCAGTAACTCACATTTGAGGAAACGCAAACAGTCATACCTCAAAATAACCAAGAATCGGCTCCACTTTCTAACATCATTATTGAATGGTGTTCACCAAACATGGCAGCCTATGTTCAAACGCTTTAAGGCCTGACATGAAATTCATCCAATTGCTAAAAGAGAGGGAGAGTTGGTTGCATTGGTTTGCAGAAACCAACCTCCAGTCAAACTTAATTAACCCTTATTATCTCTGACGATGTATGACATAAGGAACTGTCATATTCAGCTTCTTTAAAGGATAACCCCACTTGCTTTCAACTTAACAACGTGGTCGTTTACAAAGCAACTGAAAGGGATGGGTTGGTTGAACAGAACGTCGTTGTTAGCACAGGGATCTAATCCAACCTAAGGAACGGATAATAGAAGCCAGTACGACTCATCCAAGAACCTCATCATCTGACTGAGCAACACTTCCGGAACTGGGCTTCACAAATCGAACGTTTATCACGTTACACAGTCCAAGTCACTGAAGACTGACCTTTCTTGAACAAATTCTACTAAAATGACCCTCTTTCATTTCGAGCCTTGAATGTTGCTCAGTAGTCTGGTCTGCTTTTTTATCGAAGTAAACGCTTTAGTTGCTTAAATATCCCCATGGTTTGAAAAAGAACACAATGAGGAACATTAATGGTTTCGGGATTTCGTCATCAGGTCAGTATATATCTAGTGGTTTAAACAGGAGAGATAAATGGGTAGTGGTTACACGCTCGCCTCGCATGTCAGATGTTTGGGGTTCAAATCCCGGTACGGCCATTGGGTATGTACTGCTGATGAGCTCTATTAAAAGAGCGAAACTCGAGTCCAGTGCTCCCCTCATTTGGTGTGGGCTCACCAGAATAATTACGCCAGAACAGGAACACGACCGTTCGAACGAGTGTGGTGTGACTATGAACAAAAATACCTATCCCGCAAAACCCCAAAATTGCAACCAAAAATTAAATACGTTGCGAAGATTGGTTAGTGAAGAGCAAAAGGTGGAGACACGAACGACTGGGTGTCTGCGCCCCCCCCCCCCAAGTTTTATCTAGTTGGGTGCTGTCAAGAGGGCTGTTGAGTGACTTCGCCGGTTGATTCGTGTCGAGTCATTCCACAGCCCTCTTGACTGTCTCACAGCATCCAACTAGATACGACATGTGGGGAGGGGGCGCAGACAACCAATCGTTCGTGTCTCCACGTTTTGTTTTTCACTAACCATTCCTCGCCAGGTATTTCATTTTTCGCTCCTATTTTAACCATCATACATGTCCTGACCTGATAACGAGATTCCAAGACCATTAATATTCATCACTGTGTTCTTTTGCAAACTCTCTAGTTGTTTAATTGTGAAGAGGGTAGTGTAGTAGCGGTTCATAGTTCGAATCCTGGAGCGACCAACGTTAGACACTGTTAGCAAGATCTAACATCCTCGTGGTCACTTTTCATGTTAGATGTTCCTGGTTACGCATAAAATGGTAATGGTATGGTTGACAGAGTTGATAAGCGTAGCATGGAATCGCCTTAGTGGGCTGGTGGGTATGAACCACTGCTGTGCCAGAATATTGAATAGTTGGAGCATAAGGACATCTATCTCCTTAAAAAAGACAATTTCTGAAGAGCTCTTGGACACAAAATAACTTTTATTATTGCGGTTAGAATGTATGTTACGTGTTCCCGATTATTCTCCTTCCTGCGAAGAAACCTTTCCATCGGGGGAAAGTCTTGACGTCGCTGAGGTTTCTTTGAAGGAAACATATTGTTGTATATATGAATAACATTTCAGGTGGTACAGGCCTGGGGAATATAGAACCTGAACGAACTCGGTGACTCCTGGGGTTCAAGAAGCTCTGAGAAGTACGCAAAACCTCGAATTCAAACCATCTGAGCGGT
>NW_008752050.1:64400-79977 GCF_000715545.1 Opisthorchis viverrini | reverse complement strand
ACTGAGTGTCTGCTCCTCCCTCCCCCAAGTTTTATCTAGTTGGGTGCTGTCAAGAGGGCTGTTGAGTGACTTCGCCGGTTGATTCGTGTCGAGTCATTCCACAGCCCTCTTGACTGTCTCACAGCATCCAACTAGATACGACATGTGAGGAGGGGGCGCAGACAACCAATCGTTCGTGTCTCCACGTTTTGTTTTTCACTAACCATTCCTCGCCAGGTATTTCATTTTTCGCTCCTATTTTAACCATCATACATGTCCTGACCTGATAACGAGATTCCAAGACCATTAATATTCATCACTGTGTTCTTTTGCAAACTCTCTAGTTGTTTAATTGTGAAGAGGGTAGTGTAGTAGCGGTTCATAGTTCAAATCCTGGAGCGACCAACGTTAGACACTGTTAGCAAGATCTAACATCCTCGTGGTCACTTTTCATGTTAGATGTTCCTGGTTACGCATAAAATGGTAATGGTATGGTTGATAGAGTTGATAAGCGTAGCATGGAATCGCCTTAGTGGGCTGGTGGGTATGAACCACTGCTGTGCCAGAATATTGAATAGTTGGAGCATAAGGACATCTATCTCCTTAAAAAAGACAATTTCTGAAGAGCTCTTGGACACAAAATAACTTTTATTATTGCGGTTAGAATGTATGTTACGTGTTCCCGATTATTCTCCTTCCTGCGAAGAAACCTTTCCATCGGGGGAAAGTCTTGACGTCGCTGAGGTTTCTTTGAAGGAAACATATTGTTGTATATATGAATAACATTTCAGGTGGTACAGGCCTGGGGAATATAGAACCTGAACGAACTCGGTGACTCCTGGGGTTCAAGAAGCTCTGAGAAGTACGCAAAACCTCGAATTCAAACCATCTGAGCGGTCCAAATGATGCTCACTGCCAGGATAAGTTTGGCCAGAGTAGATGGGACATCTACTTTCTCCGCGAACAGTGGGAATCAAGTCACATATTAGGTGATAAGAAGGTTGGATTTGTAATGCACTACTCAAAAGGTTGCTGAAAATCCGTCGACAGCCCATGACCGGTTTCGCCCTTCTTGGGGCTCATCAGGTAGGCGCAGTCCCCGAGTTTCCGTCAATCTTGAAAACAACTTGCACAATATTAGCACTCATTTGCAAACTAATTTGGTTTTTCAAGAGACTCATCTGGATTTGATTTGATCTATTTTGAGAAACATGAATGGTGGTGATGAAAAATGAAAGTTGTTTGGGGCCTGAACCTAGATGGAGCCAGACATGAATTCGAAACTTAGATTTGTGCTGAAGGCAAGCTCGAACAAAAACCAGTCTTGTCGCCCTACAACTGAATGTGTTGCAGGGTGGACACCGAATGTTCCGATGGAAACAACATTCAAGTTGTTTTGGTCGACATTCACTGTGTAAATGGTTTTTTAACTTCCTCCCATGGACACGTTGGTGCTCTATTTGGAAATGAGACAGATGGGAGCTCGGGGACTGCGCCTACCTGATAGGATCCGCAAATTTCGGAATATCTAATGGGCTGTCGAAGAGTTTTCAACAAGCTTAACATACAGTCGAGAGGTCGAGCCAGTACCCTCTGGGTTTCAGCTGTGCGGCCAGAGTTTTCTTATTCCTTAACTCATAGTGTGTGAAGAATCGAGGTGAAGAGAATCAAATGATGTGGCTTGTGCAGAAAACCCACAGGATGGACTACCGACAGGAGCACTGGTGGTTTGACAGTGCCGATAGATTTGTGCCGGATCTACTACCCATAGATACCCAAAATCGTTCTGTGCTTTTTACACGTTCCACTTGGTAGTCGGAATGTTTACATTTCAGTTGTTGTACAAGCTGGGGGGAAAGCATTGGTGCTCAGGGAAAGTACAGAGAGAGAAAGTACACACGGATTCCGAACTGAGTGACAGTTTCTGCTAGGAATGAAAGCAAATTCAGTTCACGTGTTCACGTTTCGGTAAAGCACATGTGCACGCACTTTTCCATGTGAAAACTCATCTGGATGAATTGATTCATTTTCAGAAGGTAAAGTTTCAGTTGTGCTCTGGAAAGCTCATTTTAAGCAAAGTAATTAACACCCGATGAGAGCACATGACATACGTCCGCCCTGCTCTATGAGTGTGGTTCGCCCCGCTGTTGAGATTTCACCTGTCGTCCTTAGATAAGCTGGGACACTGCGAAATGCACTCACCTGCATGCCCATTTGGTTTTCATGGGAGACCCAACCGAATCTCTCGTTCGTGATGTTCCTCGACTGTATGAGCTGCACCAGGCCACCTCGTGATTCAGTTGGCACAATATTCGAGATATCGCTGTATATTTTCATAAAGGAAACTACTCACAAGATTACTGAAAACCCTTAGACAGCCCATAACCGTTTCGCCCTTCTTGGGGCTCATCAAGTAGGCGCAGTCCCCGAGTTTCCGTCAACCTTATGATCTACTTGAACCCAAATTGCACGAAATTATTGAGGTAGACTAATTAGCAAACCAGTTTGGCTTTTTTAGGAGATCCACCCGAAACCCAGCTGAATCTCTCGTTTATGATACCGAGGAATTTTCAGCAACTGTATGAGTAGTGTGTTACATCGATATACATACCGTGATATCTCAAATATCGTACTAACTAGAACATAAAGCGGCCTGGTACAGCACATTCAATGGCTTGAAAACGTCAAACTAAGAGACGTTTCTTGATGAGAAAATGCAGTGACAGGAAACACTGATTTTTACACTGATTTTAGATAAGAACAGGTGTACTCTTTTAAACAAAATTCCACGAAATTAGCGAAATACACTCGTTTGCAAACTAATTTGGTTCTACGAGAGACTCATTTGGATTAAAGCTGAATCTTACGTTTGTGATGTTTTCATGCAACTGAATGTGCTGCACCAGACCGCCTCATGTTTCCGTCGCTACGATATTCGAGATACATATATATTCGAAATACACTACTCATAAAGTTGCTGAAAATTCTTCGACAGACCACGACCGATTTCACTATCCTTGGGGCTCATCAGGTAGGCGCATTCTCCAAGTTTCCGTCAACCTTATGTCCTACTTGAACCCAAATTGGGCTGTTTTCGAGAAATACACTCATTTGCAAATCAATTTGGTTTTCATGGGAGACTCAACTGAAATTCTCGTTTATGGTTTTCTACAACTGAATGTACTACACACAGGCCGCCTCACGATTCATTTGGCACGATATTCGAGATATCGCAGCATATTTTCATGAAGGAAACTACTCACAATGGAAACTATTCACAAGGTCGCTGAAAACTCTTCGACAACCCATGACCGGTTTCACCATCCTTGGGGCCCATCAGGTAGGCGCAGTCTCTGGGGTTATGTTCTACTGGAACCCAGGTTGCACAAAACTGGCGAAATACACTCACTTGTATATCGATTCATTTTTCACGGGATCCACGTGACTCATTCTCAAGGGTTCAAACTACATAAGTAGTGATCAAAAGTGACCATCTGGAAATGATACGAGCAACAAACACGCGTTTTTAGCGGAACACGGTTAACCAATATCAGAAAAATTAGCAATCAGAAATAACCCTAATAAATAGTCGAATAACTAGCTTTACTTAACGCGATTTGCGCTGTCTTTTTATCGTAAGACTGCCTCATAGACGGTACTTCCCAACTGATAGAACTACAAATAGCAGTCTTTTCATTTGGAAGAACAGTTCGAGGGAGATAAATCTTAAGAGGTCGAATGTGATCTCTGCGGAACGGTTTTTCCCGAAGATGGTCTCATCCTACTGGCTTCATTAACTCAAGACAAGTAAAAGGGAAAAATTCTCTGTAAAAACTGCGTTTCGAGCGGAAAATCTGTGTGGCCAAAAGCCGGGACATCTGTTGCGTCAGGTCGCTGCATCCATGGTGACAAATAAACTCTATGCTTTCTTGTCAGTCAAAGAATCTTCTAATGCTGAATTGATCTCTATGTCAATCAAAACCCGGTGAGCCGATGGTGGACGATTCTCAACAATGGACTGCCGGATAAGCGAATCAAATTGACACCGCTTACCTAGGATAGTGAGTTGGTAGCGCTACCGTACTGTTGGCGCATTGTTTAAGAGGGTAAACTCCTTGAGGAGCTCTTCTTCTCAAATAAGTGCTTCATGAAACGACAGGAGCGACAGTGGAAGATGATCGACAGACACATTCACCCAGCTGAACTGTCTGCCAGGCTGTGATCTACCAGGGCCATCTACTACCATCTATAGACGCTTCTTGGGTGGAACATTCTGGGTCCAGGCGAAAGCATCGGCTGGCATTTTGAAAAAACCTAATCAATGAAACCCATCAATAAATCTAGGCCTCAGCGCGTATCTAGTAGCAATCAAAGTGTCAATTTTCAGTTTGGATGTACTAGTCTATCGTGTATTGGGGAAGCTCTTGCCTTTTCTGAAAGAATGATTGGCGATAAAGCGACGCATAAATGATGATTTTTGTCATATTCGGTGAAAGTTTTAATAGATTTCAGACATGTGCGGTTATAAACGGGCATGGGAGGTATGCACTTCGATTCATTGCACTCATAAGACGTATGAGACACTATTAGGGCTGAAATGGGTTGCCAGCGATCGCAATCCCCAAAGATGCTACTCTGACTGGTTCACAGGCTGCTGTGGTTTGTGAGGAATCTTATCACTGGCGCCACATACGAAAGAACTGGAGTTGCTGACAATAGTGTGGATGACACTGATTCCAAAAAAGTCTCCGAGGGTGACTGCTCCGGTGTATGGCTTCTGGTTTAATAAGCCAGAAAAGAGATTGAACATAGGTGGTCATTGATGATGAGGAACGTTGCTAGGAAACGCGACAGTTTTTCGCCATTTCCTTGGAAATGCTTGTGCAACTAGTCATCTCGGCTGAAACGATTGAAACAGTTCTGAGAAGCGTGTTTCGGTTTGTCTCCCTGAGTAAGCTGCTAGAAGGACGTAGATGGATTTTGGTTCTTGCAGACTCAAGATGCTTATCTACATTGCATAACGATGGAGTGTTCTTCGTGTCCGATTCGAAGGTAACTTCTGGATATATTTTTGTAATGCGCTACTCATAAAGTTGCTGAAAACTCCTCTACAACCTTATGAGTAGTGCATTACAAAAATATATATGTATCGCGATATCTCGAATATCGTAGCGACTGAAACTTGAGGTGCCCTGGTGCAGCACATTCAGTTGCCTGGAAACATCACAAACGAGAGATTCAGCTGAGTTCCAGGTGAGTCTCTCGCAAAACCAAATTGGTTTGCAAATGAGTGTACTTCGCTAGTAACCTCACGATCAACCTTTCAGGCAAAAATTCGGACAATAAGAGGATTAAGTGAATAGGACATCCGTAATTCTCCTGGATGGGTGCCCCAGAATTGCTAAAGGACCAGCACTGTGTTGTCTCTGGATGTATTGCTAGGCTGAACAGAAGTACCGAACAGCAGTTTATTCCTTATTGGGAACCAGAAGTACTGTGTCTATCCCGAAACTCAGTTTCCAACTCAGAACCTCCTAGTTGAACACTTAAATTTTCAGTTTCAAGCTGGGGTACGCCAATGTGATTAACTCTCAATCAGACGGGAGAAGCATAATTCCACATTATGGGTGAAACTTTGTCACTCGGGGAGCCATTCAATACTTGACCACGTAATGTACTTTCTATGACTGAAGACTGACTGGGTGGCTCTACATCCTATCTAAGTGAGAGCTATTCACACTGCTGCTCAGCCGCTCATGACTGAATGGTCAAGTTTTCAACCACTGACCGGAAGGCCACGGGTTCGAAACTCTCTGTGTTTCGTGAGGTGCGCACTACTGATGATAGCCAACTAGTATGAACCAGTTGTACAGTGCACCTTGGATTTTTCAGTTGGCTTCATTTGAAAACCCCTTCATCTTCTCATGTTAACCTGGGAATTGTGACAATGATCAATGTGAAAAAAATGCGTATCTGTTATTGAATAATGAATCAGGGAATCAAAACAGAACACTGTCAAATGAAGTTCATCTACACGGGAAAGCCGAGAACCACCGCGAAATTGTCTCTTCCTCTAAAGCTCCAATGCATATTGGAATTATCGGAGCTGGAATTTCGGTATCTTCCTTCGTGTTCAATCAATAGCATATTGATTCGTGATAGTAGGCTGTCCTTTGGCTTTGAGCTATAGCTTCATATCACCTATAGTATCTTCGCAACAGATCCTTAGGGCGGTGGCGACAGAAACTCAGTGTGCTATTGATGACGAATAGGGTAATTCATCATACGTATCAGCTTAAAGGTAAAAATTTGATCAAACTCATGTCCGACCCACGGATTGTTCTTGTTTATCTAAACTGGTAAGTGTGAAGAAGCTCTGGGACGATGTGAGACCAGGGCTGTAATCTTGGTAGTCGAGAATTATACTGTTTGACCAAGAGTGTCAGGTCAGCTTACTCAGTCGCAACATTCATCCATGTTTACATGTTTATTCCAACAGTTGAGAAGAGAGAATGTCTGTCTACACTTTCGAATAAAAGAGTTTTAAGGTTTAGCGTTGGCCCGACAGTTCAAATGAACACGATGCTCAGTTCACACATTTCTCAGCCATCGTTTTTTTCACCAAACTCAGTCAACCTAACCGAGACTGGAAATTACAGCAAATTTACTTGGACCGGTAATTTGTAAAGTCTAATACCCCAGGGGAATATTGTCCGGAAAATATCGACTGTTTTTTTCTAAAGTTCCCAGACCGACGAATTTCCGGACAGCCGATAACGGAGACGAACACTGGTTCTTCGCCCCCAGATATGAATCAAACCCCCGTGGCGTTAAATTTTGAAAGGCAAACTTTTCACGAAAAGTGTCATTCACCTGAATTCATTGATTTTAAAGCTATAATCTGCATGCCGAAAAAAATTGTTTTGGCGAGAAAGCCAGCGGAAAAACAGTACCCCATTTGACAGTAATTGAATTCCGGGCAATCTATTTTCAGTACATTAAAACGAATTGTGGGAATTGATGGAGTCTCTAGAAAGATTTGCGCACAAATTACAGAAAAATCTTGAAATGTGGGATTACGTTTTAAAAAGATTATTTATTCTGATAAAGGAAACTACTCACAAGGTTGCTGAAAACTCTTCGGCAGCCCACGACCGGTTTCACCCTTATTGGGGCTCGTCAGGTAGGTGCAGTCCCCGAGTTTCCGTCAACCTTATGATCTACTTGAACCCAAATGGGACTGTTTTGGAGAAATACACTCATTTGGAGATCAATTTGGTTTTCACGGGAGACTCAATTGAATCTCTCGTTTATGATGTACTGCCATAGTATGCCCCACTGTACTCCGCGATATCTGAAAGAAAATCAATACGCGATCAAATCTAACTCTGCTAGATTACTGAGCCCTCCTCATTTTGCACTGGAACCACTAACTCAAAAACTATCGATCACCCAGTCAAGCTAGAAAATCACTCAGAGTAGATGATCACTACTCATTATAGTCTGTGTGTGGTTTCCTACTGTACATTCCTGCATCTTGTTTTTGTGTTGTTGGCTGCTGTTAGAGCCATCTCTAACTTGCCAAAATCACATGCCTTCCCTGAACTTGTACACTGTATCTAGTCCAAATTCCCACCACTTCGAACGCTGCATGACTCGGCCATCATCCAAATCTTATGGGCTGACGATTATATGAGGAAACTTTCAATGTTCATCATCATCTGGAAAGCTAAGAAGAATACTACTCACAGTTTGATGACAGTGTGGGGAATATTAACAGCGAATCCATTCTTAATGGAGATTGTGCCCTGAAAGTGGAACCATCCTATGCACAAAAGACTAGAAGTACTGTGAGTTTTTAATCCTTTTTGGGAATACTCAGCAATGAGCGTCTCACGAACCCATGATCACCAGGCAAGCGGTTTGAACGCCCAGCAGCCACGGGCGGTTGATCAGCAGTGTGGTCACATCTAATTTATACTGAATATAGCGCCACTCATCCTACGTTCATTTCACTTCAAGGTTAAAGTCCAGTGTTTATAACGGTAATAATGAGTCCAAATACATCCATCGACAGATATACAATCTTTTGACCAGTTACCTTACTTAGTCATCGTAATCTCGATTCAGCTATCCATGCTCGCTGATTTTTCTTATCGTACAGAGAGAAATCTTATCCGTGTGAAAGTGATACCACCGTTTCGTGTTTCTCTCACCCCACAGCCCTATTCAGCACAGGATCCGGCGTCAACACATGTTTTCTGTTTTTGTGCAACAGACGAGAAAGCTTTACGTCACTGGGTGTGTCGCCTTCGAATAGCGAAAGTGAGTGATTTGGAACAGGTGTGATCGACATAACAACCAACCCATTTCTCTGAGACTCACTTGTGTATATGTGTCCTAAAAAGCGTACCATTCGTAGGACTGCTACACACCCAAGTTCAATAGAGTTTGAAGTTCTCAGCCTCCCTTCTGACTGACTAGCAGCGATGATGTTCATCTTGAAAGACTAATCTGTAACAACCGTACGGTTTAACCGTGAGAGATTCCCATCCTACTACTGAATTACTGTCAGTAGTCTTGAAATTTCACACATGAGCAAGACGCTAGTTTCCAGGTCATGTGTAAGTTTGAGGGTATACTTGGGGAATAACATTGTTTTTCAATCTTGGATTCTGACGACTATATGAACAAGTTCAACACTTGTCATTCGGAAACAAATCTACAGACCTGACATGTCCAACTTTCGACAAATACACCCATTTGCATATGAATTTGGTTACATTCTTCAGCTATTAACGAGTCTTCAGAAGCTTCGTGAGTGGCTTTGTAATAAAAATGTCTGTGATCTACCTACGAGTGTTAAAGAAGGAAGGTGGGCGAAGAGCTGTATGCCCCACACTGTCCCGTTTCTCGGCGATCGGGCCTGTAGCAGCTGGAACCAATGTGCCTAAGGTACACGGTTCATAACTGCTAAATTTAATTGATTGATTGATCCATTCGCGACCTTGAGATTGACTGTGCCGCTGTATTTTCTTCCTCAGAAAAGTTTGAAGTCCTTCATGACCCGGAGTTAGTTTTGGAATTCTGTGCTTGCTGGCCTACTCAAACGCATCGTCTTAGGCAAGTGTTTATGCGAAGCTCTCCCTGCCGAAAAATACCTGAAGAATGAACTCCTGAAGAACTGTACTCACTCCGGTCGTCTGACAAACCGATGTCAGAATTCATGCACCGTTCACCAAAACCAATCAATGTAATTGGTTTAAAAGTAGTTTATTCTCTATTGGGGAATTCTACAGGATTTCTGAGCATCAGCTACTTTCGCTTCGACGTCTGGAGCTTTTGTGGACACTTGTTGCGTATGTCTAACTATCGTTTGTCAAAGAGAGTGCTGTTTTCCATGCCCAATTCAGAGTGGCGTAAACAGAGAGGTGGCCAACCCATGACCTGGCAGAGGAGTATGAAGGAGATCACGAAACGCTTGGGTGCTGTCGGTGCTACCCGCCTTCCAGGATGGGGACCGCGTGATCCTCACTGTGCCTGGTTGGAGACACTACAAGATATGGCTGCCAACCGATGACAGTGATGTTCTTGTTGTCAGTTTTTATCCAGATTGTCTAAATGAGCGCTTAGAGGTGTAGGCACCTCGAAATGATTGTGGTAAGCCGGCAATAAATCCCTTCCCCGTCCACCTTTATTCTTTTCTTCACAGTATAGCTTTCAAATAAATCATGGTTGTGCGGTTGCGAAGCATTGATGTTGAACACTGATGTCATGCTGTCGATGATGATGATGATTATGATGGTGACGGAAGCTTTTGTTTCGATCTGCTGCGCAGGATATGATGACATGACAGTCGGAAGAAACATCAACTCCAACCCGGACAATCCCTTGCGCGAGCATGCACTGATTGCTCGTTTGCTACACAGCTGATGAGTTGGGCTTCATTTGTTTTCTGATTCAGCTTTTACGTGAGCGATGAGTGCTCAGGAACCAGGACTTTGACAACTCAGAAGTAGTGAAACTCAGTCGAATATAATCAGCGTTCTCTTCGCTTCCCAACCCAGATTACAACAATGATCAACAGCCTTCTTTCCATCACAACGTAGTATGGTATGGCCCTGAGCTAAGCTGACAAGCGATCAGTGTTTACTGTTGCTTTACTCACAGTGGAAACGCCTGTTCCCAAGCTATACTGATTTTCACTTACACTTGTTTCGCTTCCGTTACGTTTTGTTCAACATTAATTTAGTAAAAAGGTTGGGGAAAATCTTCACCTTCCGGGCATATTTTCACCAGTGGCTCTTCAGAGTCGAAAACCAAGCTTGGACCGGAAATATCCCACCAGTTTAGTTTATGAAAATGTCGATCGTTTTCGGTTTCTGTCCCTTTCAGAAGAGCGGACCGCGCTTCGAGGCCTCAAATATTTTCCTACGATTTACCTACTAACTCATTAGTGAGTAGTTCAGGGTGCATAGCTTTTTCATCCGAACTGGAGGGAAACGAGGGTTTCCGAGGACAACATGACCTCATTCTGTGTCCTATTTTAGCAGCTGTTTTTCTTACTCATTCATTTTCCTCGACCTGACTATTCGCTCAACCACTCACGTTAGCGACAACCAACCCTAACAGCTCAATGAATAACTGTTTGCCTTCGATTATTTTAAATTTCTACAGTTTGGAAGGCAACTATTCGTGGACTATCAAAATGCCATGGCTCGAATACAACGGCAAATAGCCATGACATACGGTGTCCCCACTGGACTTCACGGGATGAATGGCTCACTGAGCGCATGCATTCAGCGCAAGTCTTCCTTCGATATTCTGTCTTCCTCAGCATCAACAGCTGCCCTGCTGCCCGCCGGCAGTGCTTCAAGCCTCGTCGCTGGAACTGGTTCGCCCTCGATTCCAAAGCGAAGTTGCCTTGGAAACAATTATAATTTGTATGACCAAAGGTATCCAGTCGCACCCATGACAAAAGAGGCAGGCCAGCCGCAGCAACGAAATCAAGAGAACAGCAGACCGGTTTCTCCCCTTCTCACCCGAAATACATCATCTTATTCGGCACCTAGATCACCATCTTACCAGAACAATCCAGCATTCACCCGCGGAGACCACAGTCCAGTTGCAAGGGTTAATTTTGTCCTGCCAAAATCTGGCCCCGGGACTGAGGACACATCCCAAGACGCAAAGCCCCATAAATCGATGAATTATATTTGATTTTCTAAAACTGAAATTCCAGAGTTATATTCCAGATTGTGAGCACAAGTTCTCACTTTCATTTTTGAAACTTCAAAATCGCCCTTCTGTACTCATCTGACATTTGGTAATATGATCTGTGTAAGTGTTTAGACTATTGTAAATAAATTTCCCGCACTTACCAACTATTGCCAAAAGTTGCAACCATAGATACCAACAGATCTCACTTTATGTAACCGGAAACCGCTGATCGATATAATGCACCTATCATGCGCCAACGAACCGGTTCAAGCTTCAGCTAATTCATTTATCCACACATTTGCCTTTTGGCTGTCGGCGCTTTTGGTAAACACGCTCTGCTTCCGAATTTTCTAAGCCTTTTTTCAATTATCCCAAAACTCTGTGCCCAATAACTGGGCTGTTATCCACACATTGTCCGCTGTCACTTTCTCCACTGATTTAGACAATCGACGAACGTTCCAATACCCTGTTGTGTATCAGTCAAGCGCAGTTGGCGAGTTTTCAAATTTGATAACTCACACGACAATCGCATGATTATACTTCCCACCAAAAATTTGGCTTTATCATTCGATTGCATTGCCTTTTGACCTTTCTGCTTTTGCAACATAATACTTCATGGTTTTTATTTCCCAGTTCTTTGAGTTAAGCATTGGTGCGTTGTGATCGCAGGTAGCTTTTGAATCGAACTTTGACGTAATTGTGACAGCTGTCTTCCCTTTTATCTCGTGCATACAGGCGACATGCCAGTTCTTGATCAGTAATCCGACAAAAACACGGATCAAGTGGCACGTTCTTGAGAATAGACCGTTGGAGTCATGGCTGATATAAAGAACAGCGTAGTGATGATACCTACCTACCTGTTTGACGGTTACACTACGGACTAACATACGAGTAGTGTTGGTCAGATAGTAAAGCACCGTTTATGCATGTGACGTAATATTGATCTGTGAATTATTGATCGCTTTTTGCAGTAACGGTTTAGTTCGTATCCGCCGGCAAACAATCTGCGTCCTGGGAGCGCCGTCCATTTTACCGGGAACAGGCAGGTTATTGATTCTAGCCACACGAGCAATCTAATACACACACAAGAAGAGTCGAGTTAGAGTCCACTACAGCCTGCAGTGCCACGCACCACTTCTGTCAAGCACGTCTTTGGTTGGTGATTCTCTCCAATGATTCGTTTAACCGGACACTTTAAATCTCCGCCTGCTCTGACAGCCGCGGCTTTGCTGCTCGGCACGCACGGGCTGTCTGAAACTAACCGTCTTTGGCTTATACCGTGCGGCAAATCCGTTTAAGACTGCCGATTCGAGTGTAGATGGTTGATGTTCTAATGGCTGGTGATCATTTCCACGATAAATTATCCCTGTATTTGATAGTATGTTGCACCAGACGTAGTTTGCTCACGCGAATAGCAGCCATGTTCTGTTATCAAAATTGTTGGATAAATTAGCGTTTTTTACAGCTAGAGCAGTGTGCTCCATAAAACAGTGATGGAAAGTTGGTGAACCAGAGCAGATTAGAAAAATACGCGCGCTGTTGTAACTGACTGCTAATGCCCTGGTGTCGGAAAAAGACTCGCCAACGGGGAACACAGCTGCTTTATTGCAAACAACCGAGTGGAATAGTTACAAGGGGCGTCACGGTCTTTAAAGCC
The DNA here is from genome assembly GCF_000715545.1 of Opisthorchis viverrini. Taxonomy (NCBI): domain Eukaryota; kingdom Metazoa; phylum Platyhelminthes; class Trematoda; order Opisthorchiida; family Opisthorchiidae; genus Opisthorchis; species Opisthorchis viverrini. Next base: position 67,121 of record NW_008752050.1, on the reverse strand, counting down.
CACTTTGAACCCTGATCCAGGCTGTTCGATCAGTAGTGGATGAACACTCATCATCGTTGGCCGTACTTCGATGACATGTCAGAGACTCATCATCGTCAATCGATTCTGATTTGACTGACTGTTTGGGTCGTAGATGGGAAGCTGGCTTTTCTGGCCTGAATGCTTGAGGACCTTTTCACTGCGGTTTTGGTTGAGTTTGAGGTTTTCAATAGGTTTCTAGCATTCTAGGATTATTTTTACGAACCTGACATTCCTGACAGTGGCTTATAGGGAAATCTCTTCGAACATCAAAAGCGTCAAAGTGAAGACCTTCAGTTACTTGGAATCAGGAGAGAACACCTATCAGGATAGATAGGTGATCCGGTACGCATTAAGTCAGCTGATATGGTCGGAAGCACATTAACTGACGCTCCCTCCGTTTTTCTAGCTAGACACCTAGCGGTCAAGCTAACAAGAAGGAATTAGAGTGTGAGGGTTGTAAATTCAAACGCAACGGTCCATTAGTGGTGCTTGTCATTGAATGTGATCCAAAAAGCCTTCCTTCTGTGTGCCTAAACCAGCACACACTCAAATGGCAGTAAGCCGGTCAGTGTGATCAAATAATGGGACTTGGATGTACAACCACTTCGGTTGAACTGTGTTAATTCACGTATCGGTCATGAATTAGCAATGTCTACCAAGCGGCTACCTAAGGCAGCCATATGATCACGTGTGCATCATCAAGCGCAAAACAGATCAGTTTTTTGCTAGATCGATAGCTTGTTGATCTTTGCTCACAACAGCAATCAGTGAACATTTATGCTTGTTTCAAGGATTTGCTCTGCTGAAAAAAAAAAACAAAGATATTGAGGATGAATGTTTAATCTTACTAGAAGTGTTCGAATAGTGGGATTAGTGGTGGAGTCTGCTAACAGCCTAATGATACATGGCCGCATGAGCACTCCATATTCCGGTATAACAGTCTGGACATTGGAACACGCTGTTTAATGGCGTGCGTGTGTGCATTGTCTGCATGTCTGAAGAATTTTGGGTGAACTTGACGGGTCTACTGTTTGTGAGTTAGATGGAAGCGCTTCTCCACGCGTCCAATGGGCTGGATGCTTGCGTTCTGTTTGTCTGTTTGTGCTGCTTCGCTTCAGTTGATGAAGAATCTGCCCTTTATCAGATGTCTTCAGTGCGTGATGAGGTCCACCTTGGTGACCAATTTGTGATTGACGCTCACCGAAAATAAAATGGGGAATGACTTCTTCAATTATGTGTTGAGCATCATTCGTCTGTAGTCAGCCTAAGCACTCACAACGTCACTTGGAGGCCACCAACCACTTAACGTTAGAAAGCTGTAACACAAGATTGTCCTTCATTTTGGAGTGCACCACTTGACCCTAATCACGACAATGTGTGGGTGCTTATGTCCTTTCGTTTCCTATGTGCGATACATCGTTTAGTGCAAGGGTACTCATCACCTCCAAAACTTTTTAGTAGCCCAAAAATATCTAGCTGAATTGGCTGAGAAGTTTCCAAAACTGGTCTGGCAAAATAGTGTTATGGATGACGATTAGAGAAGGATGAAATTAGTCATGCTCACAGCCTTTAAAACCGTCTGCCCTCACACCGCAATGACTACCGGTTCTTGTCACAATCAGCAATTCTGACTGAAGCCAAGAAAACTATACCAGCAACTATACCAGCGGGCAAGAATCCCTCAAGTGCAAACAATGAAGAGCCTAAGGATTGCGGGAGAGTGCCAGTGGACAACAAAAGTCCGGGGACATTGAGCAGGCTTTTGCAAAAGGAAATATCGCACCCTGTTCTAGCTACTCCGGTGAGCTTGTCCAAGAAGGGTGGGTGTTAATGATAGGATAGGATCTCAATCGACTGAATGACTTGAGCGATGTCTGAACACTTTGAAGGAAAGTTCGGCTGGATCCCATCAACTCAATGTCTGGAAATAGCTGATGAACTCGAGTGAACAGTCGTCACAAGTCCGTCGTCGACAACGGAATCCCAGCGTGAAATTTCATTGCTTCAGTGAAACAAAGCACTTGGTCTAGATGGTTCGCACCCAGCATCTGGCTGAAACCTTCAAGCTTCAGCAGTTCACTGACACAGTCCCGTTTACTCTATGTTCTGAGTGGAGCCGAGCACATGCATGCCAAGTGACAATTTCTCATGTCACATGTGCACTCACATCGTGCCAAGTGATAATTTCTCATGTCACATGTGCACTCACATGAAATGTTGTACACACACTACGACCCTACGCTTCTAATCATCCTGATGATCAACAGTGCAGAATATGGGATCGATTAGATCCTGGTGCATTGGCTTCCGAGAGGATCAAAAGAAATTAGCGGATATGCACTCATCTGCAAACTAATTTGGTTCTTCAAGAGACTCCCTGGAACCCAGCTGAATCTCTCGTTCGCGATGTTTTCAGGCAACGGAATGTGCTGCACCAGGCCGCCTCATGTTTCAGTCGCTACGATATTCGAGATATCGCGATACATGTATATCTTTGTAATGCACTACTCATAAGGTTGCTGAAAATACTTCGACAGCCCACGACCGGTTTCGCCCAAGAACTTAGTAATTCAATGATTGCATGACTAATGTGTCACTGGTAGAGTTACAGACTTCAACAAATACTGACCTCTTCAGTAAAGTCTCGATGAAACTTCGTCGGAACAGATGCGTCCTCGTAACGCGACATCCTCTGGACAC
>NW_008752050.1:35372-64345 GCF_000715545.1 Opisthorchis viverrini | reverse complement strand
GCCTGAGAACATCATAAACGAGAGATTCAGCTGGGTTCCAGGTGAGTCTCTCGAAAGAACCAAATTAGTTTGCAGATGAGTGCATATTCGCTAATTCCGTGGTTTCAAGTTGAACATAAGGTTGACGGAAACCCGGGGACTGCGCCTACCTGATGAGCCCCAAGAAGGGCGAAACCGGTCGTGGGCTGTCGAAGAGTTTTCAGCAACCTTATGAGTAGTACAGATCAAAAGAAATGTTTTGTCACGTACCTTGTTCAACCTTGGTAACGAAGGGGTATTGTAAGCGGCTTCAAAATCGAAGCGCTGAATGTTACTTTTGCAGTGAGCAGATCCCACAGAATGCTGCACGACTGAGGGTTTACCTTTTAGAGAATCCTGAATCCCTGTTTGGATATCCAGAAGCATTCTGGTCTACGAAAGAGACCACTTTTAGCGCTAGGCTACAATAATTCTGGGTAACGATTCTAGCACAAATCACCGACCAGTGTCAGCTGTTCGTCCTACAAAAGCAGTGTGCCTCTTGTTTCGTAACAAACACCAAGGGTGAAGAATAAAACGCAGTAATTGCATCACACCCAACCGGCATCTGAAGATGAGAATTTCTCCCCGAATCCATTCGCTGTCCTAGTATTTCAGCTCAAGCAACTGCTACAGAAACTTCTTCTGCAGGGGATTGTTGGATGTCCCCGAACTAAAAGACCAATCAAAGTAAGGAGTGGTCATAAATATGATTTAACAATCGTCAGTGATTGTCGAATGCTGGACGATCGTGGCGTTACATCACACTATCTACAGCCTAGAGTATTTAGACAGTTTCAAGAACGGTATTCTAAAAGTATTACTATGAAGGCCCTCGCTCATATTTGTGCCTTCTCTGCTCTCGATTTATGCGGGCGTTCAAGAGCTAGTCTAAAGCTGCAGGCCGTGGTGACCAATGGCTGCGAAATCCCTTGCGAAATCTCGGTAAGTTTCCTAGCCTTAGATTGTACGACCCAGAAGGGGATAAGGGGAGATTCAAGGAGATATGCTGGCTAATAGTACTGCACTAACACAAAATATTGTAGACTTCTGCGTCTGGAGTATCCACTCAAGAGTGCCGATCAATATGAGCAATTGTCTTTGTATCACTTCCTCATTCATTAGATCAATAATGTGTTGGAAAATGACAAATCAGCAACATATCACTTGACCGTTTCTTCTTACACCATGGCCTGACTGAAGCACTAAAATCCAAGGGCAAGTGTCTAGTAGGGGAGTTAAAAGCTTCAGTTAGGTATTAGATCAAAGCCGCCCCACCGAGCAGGAGCGAGTGTTTGTTTATTTAAATGACACTAGGCTATCTCTAAAGTAGCTTAAAGCTCTTCGTCAGCCAACTGCTGGTTTTATCCTTCTCGAAACGAATTGGGTAGTTACATTCCCTGAGTTTGTGCTAAAATTAGTTCTTACTTTAATATCAGTTTACAGGCAAGCTCTAAAATACGCTTGTCTGCAGCTGAATCGAAGCGGTGTTGTATCAAGTAAACGCAAGTCGACATCTCGAATATGAACTATTAACAGAAAAAAACAGTAAATTCCGTTGAAGAGAATCATAGAGGAGAGGTTTATCCGGATTCCCCTTGAGAACAAACTAGTAGCCAAATGAATGCATTTCGCCTTTTGTGTGATCGCTTGCTTTGATTTTCCGTGTATCATCACTTTTGGTGGCATATCAATCCCGTATTTTCTCTGAATTCATCTAATCATAATTGCCTGCGCGATTAACTTATTTGTCGGTTGGTTTTTTATCTGTCAACCGAGCATACGAGCGTGATGTGCTATTCTCGTTTCCTGACTAGGACTGTATCCGGTCTTCTCGATTCAAGCGTAATGTAAGTGAGTTTAGGCGAGACTGATGAACGGGATCACATGAACACAACAGTCACATGGTTTTAATCGATACACCGGAACTGCCTGTATTAGTGGCTGTTGTTTTCAGGCGGTACATGAACTCTGAAGCTGCATTTGAGATTTTATCTTACAGACAGTTGGCGGTGGTTTCCAGTAAAGAATGTGAATTTGAATTAGTGTTTCAGACATTGGGGGCGAATCTCACACATAGTCTCAGTGATGAACTATTTCTAAAAACTAGAATGATGAAACTGTCACTTCCCATTCTCAAAATCAGTTTACATGGCGCTCCTGGTGATGACGTCTCTCTCGTTTCTTTGCTGTTCATCCGCAAACGTAGTGATTTCTACGGCGCCAACCCCACATGGAACAAATCTGAAAACGTTGTGACTCGTTTAGAAAACAGCATTAGAATAACTTGATTGTCACACGACTTTCTCGTTGGTCAGGTGACGGTTGAGGCTCACCAGATTGGTGGGAACATATCGCTCGGTATCTTGATACAACCGATATTGAGTGGTGCGCTTCAGCATCACAGAAACAAAGATTGTATTGTACTCAGTGACAAAACTCACTTGATTTCATGAAAACTCCATTATATCTGAACGCTGCGAGACTCTCACAGTAGTTACATCAGTGGACTGAAATAGACATTCGATGCTCAACGCCTCCACGTGTAAGTCTTCAAACGAACAAGAACGATCTGTGTGTGTCACGTGCATTCTCTTGTCGTGTGTTCGGTCTCCACTTAACCCACGAATGTTGTTGCAATTTCCTGTGAATGGTTTACGTCCTTCGTCAATGTGATAATGAGCCTACAGAGTTTTGCCTTGTAACTACACTTATTGACGGGTAAGTCAAAACGTTGCATTGCTATGAACACTATGCATTTAGTGTACAACTACATTTGAAGAAGTTAAATTTGATGGATTTTCCAACATTTCTGATTTTTGACATTCGTGCTTTTTCCACGATCCAGCATGTAGCCTACTGCATTAAGCAAGAGTGTAGAACATAAGGTTGACGGAAACTCCAGGACTGCGCCCACCTGATGAACCCCAAGAAGGGCGAAACCGGTTGTGGGCTGGCGAAGAGTTTTCGGTGACCTTGGGAGTAGTTTCCTTCATGAAAAAGAGTGTAAACTATTTACTGGCTAGAGTACTGCATTCTAATATCGACGAAAGGGTAGTTGATGTTCCCCTGATCAGAATCATACAGCAACCCACTTTGCTGGCTCAACATTGGTGAAAACTGATGAATTTAATACCAGACGTCACCTAGTCTGTTTAATGTGCCTCTCAATTTCTCGCTTATTCATCATGATTTGGTGATCGAGGACTGGTAGGCAATCATTGCTAGTTAAATCTGTCGCATTTTTCAGTATTATTGATTAGAATCTTTAATTTAAAATAACTGAAGGACACTGGCAAGCTTACTGCTTCTGTTTAGCGTCGTCCTAACAGTAATTACCCAACTGGGTCAATAGGAGTGTGGTGCATACTACTGATGCAATTTGTGAGTAGAAGCTTCTGTATGGCTCACCCATATCTGACCGGCCTTTGTTTCCCAATTTATTGATATATTCGCGTGTACTACCTTGTTTGGGTCAGGGTTTCAAAGGTACAAGTCGCCCGTTCGTCCTATCAGATTTTCTTTATGCCGCTGGATTAATAGACTCTCAGGCACAATTTGTTCACAAAGCTCTTAAGCTGTTACAAAGAAATCAAGTTCTAGTTCAAAACTCGAGGGTACATAATGGTTATCACCCTCTAGTTACGTTTCTACATCGGAAGTTGGTTCATTTGAACTGTCCGCTTCGAAGCCAGCTTCTAAATTTTGTCAGTCACCAAGTTTCTAATTCGTAAGTTGGGTCACGAACAGACTGGACCCCACCCTCACTGGTGTGACGTTGTGTGTGCCTCTGTGAACTGGATGGTGTCCGTGTGGCACCGGTTAGAGGTCTGACCAACACGGTCTCCTGATCTTCCAGGATGGGGGTTGAAAAATGTGTGCTGATTTGTTTTACAGAAATGTTTTTTGCACTTGAGTTTTCCGCCAAACACCACTGCCTTATGGTTAGACTTTTTTAACCGAAAGCTTTGGTCGTTCTGTTTATGTCCGTGTACAATGGAAGTATCTCGACCCATGTACAACCATAAAATGTGCATTTGAAAATAACCTCATGCCACATTTACCCTCGCGCGGTGTCATCAGTCAGGTCGACTTACTTGCCGCATAGAGCAGGGCACGTAAGCGAAAACAGGCTACTGTAGAATACCCCTTCTTTCTCTTTCACACACTTTTTCTTCCCCCTCTCCCCATCCCATTATTAACTTTCTCCTTCTAAGTCCATCTGTTAGAACTGATAATCTTGATCGTTTTGCATCGATCATGGTCGCAGCATCTGCCCCAAACTCGTTTTTTACGTTAAATAAGCACCAGTGTTGGACGCTCACGCTAAGCTACCGACGATGATGATGAAATGTATTGAAACACCTGCGGTCATATTTCAAAAGGTAGAACCACACGGGGACTTGTTATTCCTTGGATTAATCAGGCGTAGCGTGCAAAGGTTGCACATGTGACCTGTTGATAGCACTTCCAGCCTTTTGATCACAGGATCACCCGTCCACTGAGCAGTATTCACAATCAGGAAACTAGATTCGAGGACGATTGTTGTTAAAACAAGGTCTTGGTTAATCTGACCGTGAATTTTATGGTGATTGGTGGACATCTGAACAACCATTTATCCTCCCTGAAGACCCGATATGTACCGATTCCTGATTCTGGGACTTCTCCCAATCTCTATACTCATCTCCTCATATTACTCTGACAAGTCCCATTGATGAAGTATCTCCGCCTAAACTTTCATGGTCCCACAGTCCTCAGCTATCATAAATTTGTCTCCTGAAACGAAATTTATTTCATAGGATTAGTGTAGGTTTGCAAATTTTCCCCGTTATTTAACTACTCATATCCAATCAGGCAACATTCTGCTGTTCGAGGTCGGAATGTTCGAAGTCATCAAAAGACAATCACGCAGAAGGATTTCACACATAGAAGGAGTCATTCACCTGTGTGAATTCTACGGAAAATGTTTCGATTTTATCATTTTTTTTTGCACGAGGTTCGCAACACGCTGTAAGTGGTCCAAGTGCCGCAGTGCATTATTCTACTTAATCGTCGTCAAGGGTTCTCGAACGCGATCTGTATTGGGGTAAGCTATGTGGATTAATCACACCAGCTTCGGTGCTGTGTTTTTACAGCAGCTTATCACCGAAGTTCTCACTCTCAAATGCCCCTTTTTGCCGTACATCTCTGATTTTTCCTGTTTACAGATCTTCTATCATCAGAGATGTGTAGTTTTTCCCTAAATTGGAGTGAAACGCTTCCGCAAGATAAATTGTTTCTTGTTCAGGGACAGCTATCTTAGCAAGATATTGCGTGTGGCTCACAGTTCTGCTACAAGGACTGGAAGCCCTCGAAATCACTTACTCCCAGCTGTCAATACCTCCGCCGACCATATGAAGAGACGAGTAATTTCTGTCACATTCACGCTATATTATAGTCTGGTCTCTGTTGCTCAGAATCAAAAGCGCCTGAGCCTCAGGTCAGGGGGGACAGATATTCCACAGCTATTCCACAGATACTCCCCCAAGCACATACGCGAACGAGATCCTAGACCAGTTTATGATCGCACTTACTAGCTCTTGTGATCCGTCATCACTAGAATATAATTCCGTGAACACACTACTTAAAGGGGTACTGAAACCTGCTTCCTGCTTTGAACGCCTCCTCTTCTTGGGATAAATTAATTCCCAGAAGCCATGCGATTGTGTGAGAAAGTCAACAGTAGGTGGACGCCAAATAGACTTAACCAGGTGATCTACGAACCCCTGGTCCGGCGAATAAAAGTACTAAAATTTCAACTGGAAGATCGTGTTTACAATTGCTCTACATGAACGTACCCATTCCTAAAATCGACAGAAATTATCATATGATAAGGACGCTGATGATAATGATAGATTTTGAGAAACTTCGGCTCACAGATTGCACCACTTGTCCTCCAGTACGAGTAGTACACTTATTCCTTACAAAGAGTGGTAATCTACATGTCTTCGTAAATTTTTCATTTTAAAAATCTAAATTTCAATGTTATACTGTAACCTGGACGTTTAATTTAAAACAGGCGTTTTGATTGGCAACTCACTGGAACCTGATGAACCGGGCCAGAAAACCACCCCAGATTGTCGCTGGCCGTCCGTAAAATGGCGAGTGATCCCGAGCAGTCTCTAAAATCTCTATTTGCCAACTTGCCAACGAACAAGAAGATTGAATTTCTGGTTTCATCAGTGCAAACGCTATCGAACGAACAGTGCGCAGAAATACAGAATTCTATCGATCGCATGCTCCGTCGAGACTTTATCACAATGTTTTGCGGTAAGATGGTATCTAATCCGACAAATTTTTGGGCCACCTAATGCATACAAATTATGTGTTACGTGTCAATCTGTGATGCAAAAAGAACCACTGAAATTTCACCGTATATCGATCTATAAACGTTCAAGTGACTGGATAGAGGGTGCANGAATATCGATCTATAAACGTTCAAGTGACTGGAAAGAGTGTGCACACACGTCACGTTTCCGTCAAGCATACGGCTTTTTTAGCATGCTGACCTGTTTGAATGCATCTAATGGCGGGAATTAGGGCACCGTAACATCTGCAAAATCAAGTCAACTGTGGGTAAATTGCATGAGCGTAGACTTTTATCGACTTAAGCATGTGATCACACAAACAACAGAATAAGTGGCGTGCAATAAAAATTTATTGTGTTGGCGGTTCGCTCCAGAAGTCAGAAGCCTCATCTATTCGAAAAGTTTGAGTCCGTCGGGCGAGTCGCTACTGAGGTACCCAAGGTGACCGCGGTTGACCCCGCAGTTACGTCGCATGTAAGATCCGAGCAGCAAAGGTCCTCGCACGACGATTGCAGCTATCGGACTATACGAAGTTTGTATTCAGTGGGCGGTAGTCTGACGAGGGCAGTAGATAGTGTATTAAGAACATTAAGAACCGACGAGAATTGCTTCTATGGAAAAACGGGTTGCAAAAACATAGTGAACAGGCAGTCAGTCAGTATATATTGGCCATGTACAAAGATAACGGAACAGAAAACAATCATTACGTTCGGGAATTAAAAAAACTCCCTTTGACTGATGGTGTGATACAGTCGCTCGTGTCACGTGCCATTTCGGGTTGCCCGCCTTGATCCGTTTAGAAAAAGTTTCGGCAGAGGCTGTACGGCAGATGCGGTGTAAAGGTACAGAGGTATAAAGGTCTCCTTCAGCGTCAAGTTGGTGCGACGGATGAGACGGTCCCTACTATCCGAGGACCTCTGAATTCGATCCCCAGTCGGTCCGCCTTTCCGTCAGAACGGACAGACGAAAGTAGGTAGAGCTGACACGAACTTGCAGGCAAAAACGAACATGCAACAAAACCTTGACGCCTGTTACAAGAGAATAAGCCGACCTTAAGCAGGGGCGAAAACCCGGGGAACGAGCAGCAATGAAACGAAATCGACGAGAATTGCTTCTATGGAAAAACGGGTTGCAAAAACATAGTGAACAGGTAGTCAGTCAGTATATATTGGCCATGTACAAAGATAACGGAACAGAAAACAATCATTACGTTCGGGAATTAAAAAAACTCTCTTTGACTGATGGCGTGATACAGTCGCTCGTGTCACGTGCCATTTCGGGTTGCCCGCCTTGATCCGTTTAGAAAAAGTTTCGGCAGAGGCTGTACGGCAGGCAGATGCGAAAGGTACAAAGGTATAAAGGTCTCCTTCAGCGTCAAGTTGGTGCGACGGATGAGACGGTCCCTACTATCCGAGGACCTCTGAATTCGATCCCCAGTCGGTCCGCCTTTCCGTCAGAACGGACAGACGAAAGTAGGTAGAGCTGACACGAACTTGCAGGCAAAAACGAACATGCAACAAAACCTTGACGCCTGTTACAAGAGAATAAGCCGACCTTAAGCAGGGGCGAAAACCCGGGGAACGAGCAGCAATGAAACGAAATGACGTTATGACAAACAAGCGTAAATCACGCTACTCGTAAGTAGTCAGAACATAAAAGAAAAATGACCGCTGATCACTGTTGATTCACTGGAGGAATCAACGCCGCAGTTGATCTATCCTTTAAGCGGTCATTCTTAACCATTACTGGTCAGACGCAAGTATTCTACCTCCCGATCTCATGACCCTGATGGTCAGGTTCAGCTTGTCTATAACGTCAGTCCGCATTCAACACTAGATGGGGTTATGGAGCAGTAACACCACACCGAGTATCCAGAAAGTTCCCTATCGAATACGCTGGTGATCCCCTGTTAGATGTTTGGACGATAGGCACACATAGGGCCTGATAATAAAACATAAGGTCTTGAGTTGTTTTTCGCTTGCCCCTTTGGAGTTGTCGGCCTAACATTTTCCCAAGTTTTTCTCGAATTTCCCAAAGGAGGGTAAACTTTTATCTGTAGTTACTTTCTATAGGTTTGTACAAATGAGTCGGTTTTACAATGTTCTTCCCATTTCAAGGTTTCAGGTCGACCAGCTGGCGTTCAGGTCTTGAGCCAAAGTGAATTCGTTTATAAGTAGTGGGTAGAAACACAAATTTCAATCGCTCTGCCTATCTTCCCTTGCGGAGATTCAACGCCTTGGTCTGATCACATGACCGATATCGAAACTTGGGATCGCCTTCGTGTGTAGCTGCTAAACTGTTCAAACCAAGTGTTGATACGGTTGAGTGAGACGAATGAGCATAAACACTTTGTTGATTTTATGATGTTTTGACGGAAGTTATATGGCTGTTTCGTGCTCTTTAAGAACCGATAACAATGTGCGCTTCACAAGATTCCGGAAAGACTCGAACCTGTGATATCAAGCCCAGCACTATTTCGCCACGAGTGATTGTTATTAACTTTCACGTTTACTGGATAGCTGAACTCATTGTCGATTATTTCATATCACATGATCTGGTGTTGATGCATCATTCGAGTAATGACTTCTCAGATAGAAGACCAATGCTCTTTCTGGAGTATTTTCTGATGCGAACTACAGGGTAGATCCGTTCCCGACTTTTTGTCATCACCCAGCAGGTATTGCTCAAGGCCACGTGCATCTTAATACTGAAGCATCTGAAAAACTGAAATAAGATATTTGCTTCAATTCAAACTTATTCTATTCTTTCACAGAATGCTCACAAATCCACATTGCCGAGAAGATTTTGAGCTACTTAGACGCCAGTTCACTTGCAGCTGCTGAGAAAGTCTGTCCAGCATGGTGCGCGGTGATTCGTGGAGGTAACCTGTGGCAACGACTCATACAAATTCGTGTGCTGAGTGAAGAACTATGGGACCGTTTGTCGATTCAACTTGATTTGAAAAAATACTTTCACTTCAGCCCAAACAACGTGACAGACCACACACTGGAAGACTATGAGTTTGGCACAAAAACTACGGGGTTGTCAGATCTCTCAGATATTTTTAGCCGAGACTATTCGCACCAGCACTCGGATTTCTATCGATCACTGTACTTCGTTATGTGTCGTCTAGCCGAGGTAAGTGAATTCGACAAATTTTTTTATAAAGCCAAGCAGTAGTCTGGTGTCATGTGCTTTTTTTCGGATGTTTATATCCATCAGTTCATTGCTTTGGACGATAGATCGGTGAGGTTCCACCAAAAGATTTTTTGAAAGAAGGTTTCCTATTTGCACCGGATATTCACCGGCAGTTACTTAAGCTAGGCTAGCAGCTTTAGTTGAAGAGCTGCAGTGCACCATGTCAAACCCAGGAGTGCATAGAATACGTCGTCAAGTCCACTCCCAATCGGATTTACAGGTGAACAGAGCCCCTCGCGTACTTTTAAAGGCCTAAGACAGCGAGGAATGAGGTAGAGTGGGAAAATCTGTAGCACCGATGAAATAAGTCGGAGAGGGACAGTGCAGAGAGCCGTTTTAAGGTCTCTGGTTGGTAAGAGATTATACAACATTGAGCATTAGACCAGGTTACTTGAAATAGCAGACGAGATCCGTCAATCCGCTCAATGTTCATCGCACGCCCCTCAATAGAGTACCGTATGTATGTTCCACTACGAGCCCGGCGCATCGCTAAGACACGACACTTCTAATGATGTTGTGGTCCTCAGGATGACAATATGGCGAACAGGAGCTGATAAAGAACCCAGTTTTGTTTGTTTTGCGTTGAGCAGGTTAGCCGGTGAGTACGCTACTCCTAACAGGGTCGTATGATTCAGCACGTTCCGCACATGCTCATGTCTGCGGCGATACTAGAAGGCCTGATCCTGTGTAGAATACCTCATTTCTTTTGTAGCACTGAAAATCTTGTTCCGTAACCTTTTCGTCCGTAGTCAGCGCCACCCAAGATCCAAAATGAGCGTTGCTATTTTCCAAACTGGAGGTATCTCAGCAGTAGAATCTCTGATGCGGCTGAACCTGAACTCTATTTTTCCGCGGACCGTTTAAATGACATAACCAGCGGCGCTGGATACACATTAAACGGAATTCAAGTGCAACAGAATTTGGATTTCAAAGTAATTCGGGATTAGACAATCGATCAGCCCATTTGATCCGAAAAACACCACGTTTACACTGCGAACCAAATCGCCAAGTATACAAACATGTCTTTGGTACGTCGTTCAGGCGCGATGAAGACAGCATAACACCTAGCTTTACAGTAAAATTGGCATTCTATAGAGGAAAACGTCGGTAGCTCAGGTAGCGTAGATGGTCGTTGGCTGCTTCGCTGAGCTGGGCAATTCGATTGCAAACGTTTTATCACCAATTGAGGTGAAATCATCAGTGCGTTACTGGGAAACGTAATAGTGCGTAGAGGTGGGTTAGTGTTGTTGTACGTTGAGTAGCGTTACGCGTGTGTTAATATACGTGCTGCTAGCAGGAAAGACCTTTGATCACGGTTAGTTGTTCGGTTGGGAGGTTCCATTGGTAATTACCTTTGATCACGATTAGTTGTTCGTATGGGCGGTTCCATTGGTTGCACCGTTGTCCTGTGTCCTCATTCGCCGATGCCCACGTGACCTTTGAGCGTGGCATCTCCTGCCATGGTAATCTGGTCGATGCTGGAGTGACCTTTATCCTTACGAGTCCCGGCTGGTGACCTTTATTGATTTGCTTCCAACGAGTTCTTTGTTTCTGTGTTTGTGAATCCAATATTCGGTCCTCATTGAGTGTTCCGGTTGACATGTTGGTCTTTTGCACGTAGGGTTGCGTAAATTGGATCCAGTTCGATGAACCGGTTGATCGAATCTGCCGTGGAGTACCATTCTTCCAGAAATTCTCTTCCGTGTCTCGTGTCTCTCGTAAACTTGGTGTACAGTAACAGTAGGACATCAACACACATGAGGCTTGTTTCAACGGTTGATGTCCATGCATTTAGCTATACTCAAGTTACATCGGTCTCATTAGAGTATATAAATTCCTGAGACTTTGATACCTTCATTTTTGTCACAGCGCATCCAACAAAACTGGGCCCACAGCCGCTACAACGTCAAACGTATCACATGTCACACGGACGGAAGTCGTGGGGTCTACTGCCTCCAGTATGATCCAAGATATATTGTTTGTGGAGTTCGTGATGGCTCAATCCAGGTCTACAACAAGATGACATTGGAATGCGAGAGAATTCTCATTGGTCACTTGGGCTCCGTGCTGTGTTTGCAATACGAAAACCAACTACTTATAAGCGGAAGTAGCGACAGCACAGTACGCTTCTGGAGTTTGTTGAGTGGATTCAATTTGTACACCATCAGACACCACAGATCTGGAGTGCTGAGCTTGCGATTCAAGGACGGTATCTTGATCACAGGTTCTCGGGTGAGTTGTCTTTGCTAACCTCGTGAGTATTTACACATAACGATCAACCTGATCATTGCTGGTTGACTAGAAGTCCCGTCGATTCAAGTAGGATACAGAAACTGTATGCAAATGTTCTTAATCGAATCGGTGCCCCCGTTGGTCATTTAGCTGACCGGCGGCAGCACATGGCGAAATAATTAGTGGTATTTTTAGTGAGGCGAAGGACTTCGAAACTTTGGGATTTGAAATGGATCAGCCGCGGGAGTTAGTTGGTTTGTAGGCGGGGAGGAGCACTGCTTCTAGCAGACAGCTCCTTAAGGCATCCTGCTGACCGAAGCACAGAGGGGCCTCCACTCAGGCTCCTTCCCTCTAACTCCGTGATGGGATTGATATACAGGATACCAACTTCTCAAAAGGGTCCATAGTGGGTTGTTAGATTGAGCCTAGCACCCCCCCCCCAGCAGGGACAAGCTTCTTCAGGGATCAGTTAAGGCGGACAATGTGCGACAACTTTAGCCCAGCCAACTGCCTGGGTGCGCAACTCTGTCGCCGCAAAACAGGCTTGACAAATAAACTTGGCATACAATGGATTAGTTCGATGGCTTAATCTTAACGCGCCAAACCATAAGAGGTCCCGAGCAGCACCTACTCTATCACGGCTCCCCCAGTTATTTGTAGTCATCGTCAACAAGCAAGCCTTGTCGGTAAGATAAGCGCAGATTAATCAGGTCGATAATTCAGGCGTAGATCAATACCCAGATATTCAATATTCAGGCTAGTTACATCCATTTTGGAACTCTGCCTGTACATCTTACTGGTGTTCACAACTGCGACGTTACAGCTAACCGCCGATCGAGGTTTGATTACGAATGCTTACCGGCAGTGAAGCATCGATGTTGAACACTGATGTCATGCTGTCAATGATGATGATGAAGATGATGATGATAATGATGAAGATGATAATGATTATAATGATGATGATGATGGTGATGATGATGATGGTGTTGGTGATGATGATGATGACGATGATGATGATGATGATGATGTTGACCGATGTGTACGTATTGGTTTGCTTGAAAATTTGAATTCACCACTTTGTCCCACTAGTAGTACTATCCCCAACGTGATGAGAAATCACAGAAAAGTTAGTTCTACAACTCAGAAAAAAGTTGGCGTCACAGGAGAATGTTTACTTTTAGGCTAGTATGAATGTTACCAGATCTGAGCAGTCGATGGAGTGGTCAATAGAATATTAACTCGAGCATACTGTATTGCACCCTTGCGCTACTTTAAGATTCTGTTGTGAAGATATCAAGTGACAATTCAAACAAGATTATATTCAAAAACTAACTGAAAAGCACTCTGAAAGCCGTGAGAATTATCGCGCAGAACCCAGTTGATTTCGCGAGAAAATGTGTACTTATTTGTCTTTAACGGTTGTGAATTAACCATATTTCACAGGCAATGGAATAATAAGAGCCCGAGTGTAACATAAAAACATGAATTTTATTGTCAATCTAGTTGGGTGACTTGAGTCTGTTTGGCAGCCATATGAAACTGAGAATTTCGTCGCATAGGAGACTTCCCCCATGAAAAGGGATCACGCTGGGGGACTCCATCATATTCCCTACTTTGTGGGTCATCACCGTAAAATGTGTTTAAAAGAGAAACCCAGATAACTTTTTATAATGCACTACTCATAAGGTTGCTGAAAACTCCTCAACAGCCCACGACCGGTTTCGCCCTTCTTGGGGCTCATCAGGTAGGCGCAGTCCCCTAGTTCCCGTCAGCCTTATGTTCTACTTGCAACCAAATTGCACGAAATTAGCGAATATATACTCATTTGCAAACTAATTTGGTTTTTCGAGGGACTCACATCAAAACCGAGGAGTTCAGCTGCGTGCCAGGTGAGTCTCTCGAAAAAACAAATTGGTTTGCGAATGAGTGTATATTCGTAAACCCAGATAACGTTTATTTTTTTCAAGTGATTTGAGAAACTGACTCGCTGTACACTGGTAGAGCAGTGTGCCAGGGTCACTTTTAAGAGGCCTTGGAAACACTCTGCTGCAGTAGTAACTTCTGGGCATATTTCGGAAAACGCGTGTTCAACAAAAGCGTCTCACGGAAAACAGTTGTTATGTTCACTATAATCAATCGATTGTTTACTTTTGAATTTCCCACGACAGGATCACACGGTATGTGTGTGGAAAATCAGTTCTCCGACGGACGTACTCCTACTGACGTCTCTCCGTGGACATCGAGCTTCCGTAATCGCTGTAGAATTCGACGATCGCTTCATTCTTTCAGCCAGTGGGGATCGACTTGTTCAGGTAGGCTAACTCGTGAACACTACTCCGGAGATTCCGGTAGGTTGTCAACCTTATTGAATCAACCGTGAGACAGACTCCACGAATGGAGTTTTCCTGATTTAATTATGGGACAAACCAGTATATGAATACCTCTCACAGCTTGAATTTCTCGCTTCTGTTTTCTTCAAAACCCCTGATTCTGTGGCTATACCTTGATAAAAGCTGCATCACTTGGCCGCCAAAATATACGCTCACAACCACAGAATCTGTAAGAAATGTCATGTGATGTTTTATGGCTGATTTCTTTAAATAATGAAGTTGTTTAAGTTTTTTTTTAAGAATACAAGTGACCGATAACTGATGTGTCCACTTAGGAATGTTCCAACCTTAGGCATTTTAAGGAAACACGCCTGCAATAGCAGAAACAGTATTTAAGGAAGTCGGATTTTGCCAATGAAAACGGGATACTGAGATTTCGATAGAAATCGATATGCATATGGCAACAACTCGAGGAGCAAGTCAACATCGGATCGTCTGGCTCAGAATGTGGTTAAAGGACGGGAGGCACTGTGTCTTGCTGCTAGCTACTGGTGGTCGAATGAGGTTGGACCCAGCCAATGTTGAGGAGTGATATATGAGTTTCACACAGATAGTGATGCTAAAAAAGTACGGAGTATCTGTCAATGCTCCTCGGATTTCGGGAGAACGATGAAATTTTGATTGAATTTGAAGAGCAAACTCACTTGATGAAAAACTAATGTGACAACAAAACAAGAGTACCTCTGGTTGCAGTCCTGCAGGAAGATACTGTCCCGATAACGGTCTGAAAGTCTCCACACAACATCTTAGGTGGCACACCCAACTCAGTCTTGGATTTATGGACTAGCCATCATATGTTTGTACACTCTGCGCGCACGTTTGACCGATGGCGCCGTTACCACAACTGCTCGGTCACGAGGTTCGGTGTAATCTTTATGGTGAAGGCCAGGATAAGGGGTAAGATCGATTCGGAAGAATTTTACACCCCGATCGCTGTTACCACAACTGCTCGGTCACGAGGTTCGTAACTTGTCGCCTTGTTGCCCCAGATGAGCAATAATTTAGCGGTAAGCTGTAAAGTTCTTAACAGACCGAGACGCTTATGACATTTTTTTTCGCGGTATGCGCTTTCACACCTTCCCTTCGGTCATACAATCCGAGATATCCACAAAATGCTTAACCTTACATTATATCAGACGCTTTCAAGTTTGAATGAATGCTGAATACGACTGGAAAGTCACATGATTCCTCTTATTTTGTTCTGTGGTGATACGCGCATTCCCCAAAATTGGAATACCGGGATATAATTAGACTGAATAAACCGTTAAATATATGACTGATCAGTGAAGTTTCCCATCACGTTTGAGGAAACCAATTCGCATCTGTTGAACCTCGCCTACTCAGTGAAATAAGTGTACATGCATAAGACCCACTTGGGAAAGGGTAAGGAAGCTATAAGTTTTGTTGTGAAGAATCGAGAGTTTGTTTCGTTTTCCACGTTTGGTGACGTAGACACCTTGTTCACTAAACACAGTGTTTACTGGCAAGTTCTCTGGGATGCAAGTGAACAGCTCAGCTGTTGTTTTCTCGATAAAACACATTACCAATGAGATTATACAAAAATGTTTGATGACCCACCACCGGTGAAAGAAAAAAGGTGTACACAATACGGGGTTATTCATTAGGAAATGCCAACTGAACAGTTACAAACTACTGGACAGGGAAACAAAACCCTCATATGCACCTTGTTTACAAAACTGAATATCCATCTTCCCTTAGAACGCGACTTCCTGAACTTTCCTGGATATTCATTGGCTGTTACTCAACTGCAAGCAGATGCTACAGAGTAACTTCACGAATTCCGTAAGAGATCTCACTTTTCAAAAAACGCAAAGCGGATTCACGAGAAGACATACTACTCGCATGTCCCCATCAGTAGTATCACCGTTACATCGGGTTCTTCCTTCTTGGGCTCATCTGGTAGACTATTCTCCGAGATAACATCAAGCGTATGTTCTAATTAAATATCAGACCGCATAAAATTGGCGCAATACACTCACCCGGAAATCAATTTTGGTGTTAAGGGTTGGAAGTTCCCTGACATTCTAATTGGAAAAAGGATGTAAAAACGAGCTGTTTAGACTTACGTGGGTCATTTGTAGTGCCATTTGCGAGTGCAATCACCGTACATTCTGCAGATCCGTCTATCATTTCAAAATTCCTACTAATAAGGTGTATTTTTACGTTTTGGTCCAAAGACTAGTGCATCAGTGTTTAGCTCCTTAGCAAATTTTCTCTACTTCAACAAGGTAAAACCAGCGCTTCTGTAATCGCCGGGCATTTCTCGAAAACTGGATTTCATTTTAAGTGGAATTTGGTCAAGATGCCTTCCAGTTTTTTCTAGAGGTAGCCAAACGCGGGATAGTTAATGAAATTCTCCAGATTGATTTCCGTTATTAAAAAACATTATCCGCATTCTTAAAACGTACCGTACTACTTACTACAGCGAATACACTACTCATTAGGCTGCTGAACAAAAAACTTCGAAAAATGGTGAACAATCTTCAATCTATTGGATCTTAGCAAATGGTTGCAGCTCTTTGGAGTAATTTTCAAAATAGATTATTTCGCCATCTGCGTACAATTTGGTGGTCAAGTTGATCGGAACTCGGGAACTATGCTTACCTGATGAACTCTAAGAAGGACGAAGATGTCCCTCGGTGTCGAAGAGTTCTCAGCAATTTTATTGACAGTGTCCCACCGGGAAAATATACTGCAGCCTATCGAATATTGCAAGAAATAAAGCATGAGGTGGTGTTTGTTTGAGCACACTTAGCTAGAGAATGCTACAAACAAGTGATTTAGCCGGGAATTCATTTGAGTCTTCCGTTAAAGCCAACCTAATGTGCAAATGAGTGTAGTTCTCAGTTCAGAAACCTCTTGGCTTGCTGTAATTGCGAAGATGCTGGTTGTGAGCATTTTTAGTGGGTGATGAACTAAAGATAGTCCGGGTCTTTAGAAATCCTAGACTGCGAGTGGATAAGTCACATCGTTGCTGTGTACTACTCATCACTTCTTTAGTATTCCGCCAACACCTGATACCGGCTGTCCTGATTCATAAAGTACATTTGAAATCTGCCATATTTTCAAAAGCACTTTCTCCATTTTTTTCAATGCTGTCTTCAATGTGTGGAACGTCGTAGACATAATTTCCCGAAATTTTTAAATAAACACCTGTTCTGTGATTTTTGAAGGTACAACTGTCCGGGTGAATTCGACGGTAATGACCCTGTTGACGATCCTCTTCTTTCATTCGCAGGTTTGGGACTTTCAAGCTCATGAGTTTGTCCGTTCGCTGGTTGGCCACAGGCGCGGCGTCACGTGCCTGCACTACGACAAGGGCATTGCGATCACTGGCAGTTCAGATTTGACAGTGCGTATTTGGACTGTGGAAACGGGCTTATGTTTGAGAATACTTGAAGGTCACAAACACTTGGTACGATGTCTTCGGTTTGACACGCAACGTATCGTTTGTGGATCGTATGACGGGTACGCCTTCGATTTTTTCGTAATTGGTTTCTTTTCTGTTAAGAGTAAGGCTGTCTTTTTTGTACAGAGCTTTTCGACTTTGTGCTTTGACTTGGTAGCTGTTATTAAAACAGTCCTTCAGTACATTACGAGACAAACCGAAGATCGTTTTAGCGAATATACACTCATTTGCAAACTAATTTGGTTTTTCAAGAGGCTCACCTGGAACACAGCTGAATCTCTCGTTTGTGATGTACTCAAGTGGAACATAATGTTGACTGCGCCTACCTGATGAGCTCCAAAAAGGGCGAAACCGGTCGTGGGCTGTCAACGGATTTTCAGCAACCTTATGAGTAGTACATTACAGAGATATACGAAGATTGTTTTCTTCTAAAACACGACAAAAATATAGCAAGTCCTACGAGAAAGCGGTCACAGTGGTTTCTTTTAGTCCGGTAAAATCATGCCATAAAAATATATAATGTTTTTTAGACAACGTCTCATTGAAAAGCTCCTTGATTTTGTCTTAACGACCTCTACCCAGTAGATCTTACAAAGGTCCAGTGAGTACCGTGGGATTTGGACAAATTTATGTTATCAGTTGGTCTTATTCTAAGGATATCATAACTGTTCAAAGAAGTACGGAATTCATCAAATTCAACGCCGATGTTCCCACCCACTTAGTCACGTGAGAGTCACAATGTAAAAGGCGGACGACACTAGGATTTCTTGAAGAAGATTTGAGTAGGTAATGAAAGTTTTCGTGCGCTCAAACCAAGTCACAATATCACCGGAAACAATGCAACTTCCAGGCTATGTATGGCTTTTCAGAAGCTCCAGTGTCACTGCTTGACGTGCTCAAAGACTGTACATCCTGCAGCATGACTTTGCATTTTGTGGGCGCAAAGCAGGTGCCAAAGGACTGGATGGAGAGAGTGGACACTCTTGCCGTTTATCGATGATCGTAGGGAAGCTCACCGTAAACACTTAAGCGCCCACAAGTATGTAAAAACAAGCAGCGTATGCTATTAACTAGCTTTTGGGGCATACCTGCTGCGCAAACGTGTTGGGAAAAAAACAATCTATCGACGGAATCCAACGCATTCTTGAAGTCTTGAAGTCTTGAAGTCTTGAAGTCTTGAAGTTCGTAAGCCGCCTAGTGGAATTCCGCTGCCCTAACACCCGATCCGTTTTGAAAATGTAGTCCACACGACCCATTCTCGGCGGGAATTCTATTTGTTGTTCCCGGGTCTTCATGTGCTTTTATAAGACGAAGTGCAATGGGCCTGATTATAACGGGGTCAAGTCGATTTGTCTGCGATCGCCATACGCACAGCCAAAACATTGTCGTCAGCTCGGCTGACCTTAGTAGCATAATGTCTGCTTAATTTGCTGCAAGCACATCCTAATAAACGCGGTTCTCAAACGAATCAGATCACCCTTATTATCGAGTGAATCCTACCAACCACTTAGTTACCGACCACTGGGTTTGATTCAGTGTACGTATCTGACTAACCACCATCATACAATCTTTTGGCATGCGCCTATCTGACTGACCATCATCATACAATCCTTTGGCATGCATCTTGCACCGTCCAAGTACAAAGTCATGTTTCAGAACGTGCCATCTGCGAACATATCCCTTACAATTCAAGCAGAATCACTGGAGATTGTGGAAAGCTTTACATACATCGAAAGTGCGTCTGATGAAGTCAGTGAAAGAATCTCAAAGGCTCGAATCACGTTTGCTAATTTGCGTCACTGGTGGCGTCAAAAAGGGATCTCACTGGATCTAAAAGGTCGCGTGTACCAGGCTACAGTAAGGGCTGTGTTGTTGTATGAGTGCGAGACATGGCCTCTGCGGACAGATGGTGTGGGGCGTCTTCAGGTTTTCGACCACCGATGCCTCAGAAGCGTGGCTAGTTTTGGATGGCGTCAGCGTGTTAGTAACGAGTTGATTGGAAAACAGATATTTGGTTGTGTTGCAGGTACCTCAATCCGGGAAAACATCCAGCACCATCGATTACGATGGCTCGGTCATGTGCTACGCACGCCGAAACACTGTCTACCGAGACGAGTATTGTTCTCCCTGCCTCCATCAGGATAGCGCAAACCGCGAGGTGGACAGCACATGACTTGGCAGAAGGGCTTGAAAGGGATCACGAAGAGTTTGGGTGTTGTTAGTGTTGCAAGCCTTCCAGGACGCGGTCTCTGTGACCCCGTCTGTGTTTGGCTGGAGACGTTGCAAGAAATGGTGACTAGTCGATGTCAGTGACGTTCGTGCTGTCAGTTCCTTTCCAGATTGTCTGATTGAGCGGTTGGAGTAGGGGGCACCTCAGAGTGTTTGACATATGCCAGAACTAGGTCCCCTCCCACACCCACTCTTTTTCTCTTCTTTCCACCGTAGGGCTTTTATTATATATATATATATATATATATAAAATTAATAAACCAAAGAAAGTTGCCCAAACTGTTTGTATAACCCAATACTCGTCTGTTCGGATTTTGGATGGCGCTGATTTACATGTCACGATTGTCTTCGCGACTTACTACGTCACTGAATCAGAATTTAATCAGTCACGAAAACAGTCCTTGGGTGTAGATTGCATTACACAAAATTTAAATACCACGAAGGAGATTTATTTCACACAAACAGTTTTACTGGTTAATTAATTTTTGTGATTGAAGGCATTTTGAAGCCAGATACACACACGAATTCAGCCTCAGTGGTCGGTAACTTAGAAGTTGACAAGATTCATTCGGTACCAAGTATACTTTGATTCGTTTGAGAACCACGCTCATTAATATTTAATTGAAGCAAATTAAACAGAAAATGTGCTAGGGAGGTCAGTCTGAATCCAACGATCGTTAGTTCGGTGACGGCATTGTATTATCAGCTTAAGAATACTTTATGTAAACTATCCTAACCTTTCTTACATCTTCAAAACACTGATATGTGCGAACTGATGTGATTCTTCCTGTGTTCACCATAATGGCTGGCTCCGAAAGCGTTTTCTAAATTCTCCGTTGGACAGATTTTATCTTGGTTAGATTTTATATTTTTTTGCAGCCATACACTGCACACTAGATCACAAAAGTGAAGCGTACTCATGCTAGGACATGAGTGGTAAGCCACATGTATTGTACCATAGAATGGACATTCTAAAACGATGAATGTTCTGATTTCCGTCCTCCTTTATGCATCTTGGATGCAGAAAAATTCGACTATGGAACCTTCAGGATGCAATGGATCGAAACACCTCGGGTGCACAGCTCTGCGCGATCACACTGGCCGAACATAAGAGTCGTGTCTTTCGCCTGCAGTTCGATTCCCTACAGATTGTCTCTTCCTCTCTGGATAATACGGTTGTAATCTGGAACTTTTTCACACAGGTATGAAGAACTTAAAGAAACTGCTTCAGCGTATCTAATGATGTGGAACTGAAACCCATTATGATCATCCCATGCTATCAGTAAGTCTGAAAAGGCGTAATTAAGGTGGGCAAGCGTCTGTTTGAATTACCACCGTCTTCTACCCACATCTGACTTGAACCAGTTTTTCTGGGTTTGAAAATTGATCGATAATACTGTAGGCTGTGACCTTGAGATACTTAGAATATGGTAACCGGCTGTTTTTGGTTTGCACAACGCCAACTTCTTTCACCTTGTAATACAGAAGAATAAAATGAATATGGTACCTTTATGCACACCTCATGAAGCATAAGTAATCGATCCAAATGCACAGAACTAACTGTTCTGACTAGTTCTAGGATGCAATTAAGTCAACTGACGCGTATTACATATCCAAATGTGAGTGGCTCTCTGGAAATACCACACAGTCAAGCAAGATCTCGTGCCCGTTCTAGCTAGAACTTTTAGTCTGTGAACTTCACATGAATTGTCACAAAAGAGCTTAGGTTACAAAACAGCCAAAGAGATGAGAGGCAAGCGTCCCAAACAACGACGCAAGTGAATGTAAACGTAATCTGTTAATATGACTTGTTGTCGGTGCACATACTACTTACAATTAACTGTCCGGAGCCACAGTTTATCGCTTATTCTCATACATCCCACAGTGAGCTGGAATCACCATGAATGATTGACTCCGTCTTCAGTCAGTTAACAACAGAAAACTCCAAATGAACGAATCGCAGAATAACTCTAAAGAAAGGCATACTGTGTTCGAAAAACTTGCATTACATTGTCATAAAACAAACCACCTTTCAGAGGAGACAAGCAAGCCTATTGTGAGTTGCCAAAGAGGGATTTCTTCTGGCGACTGAGTTGTTGACCTAAGACCTCTCCTTCGAATGAGTATTCACCTCGTCTTTTCTTGAACACATCAGCTTTTTTCGAATATCACAAACAGTAAATCCTGATGAAACATTCTACCTTAATTCTGAGAATACGGCGAAATATTGTCCAGTCATACTTTTTACAAGCAATCTTAGTTACAAAAATGACCTGGGATTTTGAACAGACTCTCTGGAGTCGTCAAACCAACAGGTGGGATGCATCAGTACACAGACTCACCTTTTCACAATATCCATATAAGTCAGGGCATGAAGACGCCAACAGTGGTGAAAGCGTTGTCCGTAGATTGGACTTTTTAAGTCAGGAGTGCTCTCAGGCAGTTTGCATCATAGCAACAAGCTTAAAACGAAATTTGTGGATTTAAATACAAGATGTTTGCTGGACGGATAATTTCGTTCATCTGACCTGCCCCAAGGGAGCCTTTGTGTTTTCTGAAAAAGAAAACGGGTTTATAATTGGTCAAAGTTTTTCAACGAAGATGTTGCTCAAATCACACTAGTTTTTTTCAGCGAGTTTTCCTGATAGGTGGATTGCGACTAACCCTCGACACTCAATGGAAGCAAGGAAGAGTAACCGGCATCGTTCAATACGTAGAATGCAAAAAGTTGAGAATAGTCAGGAAATATAGATTGGCTGTTTTATTAAGTACTGGTCTTCAGCGCGGCATCAGGGAATGTCTCTGTACAGTCCTGACAGTATTGGATGGTCACTCTAGGAATGACTTGCAACAGTTCTTGTTGAAGTATCACATTACACTAAGCGTTTTAGCAGAAAAAGGTTGTCTAACAGACCTGAATTTGAGGTAATATGCAACTTCCGTCAAAATTAAAAACCTCTCAGTCTAAAAAGAAGTATTTTCCATTAAGCGATTAATAGAAACGATCAACTTATGCATCTAGAAATGGTTTGTCGGATTTAAATCACACCAAATAACTTGTGACTCCACACCAGCTGTCATTTAGTGGATCCCTGTTCACTGACAGGAAGAGATATCTTCGTTTTGCTAGGCCTTTATCACGACCGAAGACTAGTTGCTCTTTTGCAGTGAGTCAATTTTGCACGTGAAGAAGGATCCACTGAATGACAGCTGGTGTGGAGTCTGTGAAATTTGTGTCATAAGTTAGTTGGTGATGAATTTTTATAATCGATAAAAACATTTTCAAGTGCATAAGTTGATCGTTTCTAATAATCGTGCAATGGGAGATGCTTCATTTTAGGCTGAGAGTTTTTCAAACTTGACGGGAGTTGTATATTATCACAAATCCAGGTCTGCTAAGCAACCTTTCCTGCTAAATCGCTTAGTGTAATGTGATACTTAAAGAAGATTCGTTGCAAGATGTACTGCCAAGTGACCATCCAACCCTTTCAGGACTGTTCTATCAAATCTGCAGTGCGAATCCAGTGTTACTGTGAGCACTTTGCTGTTTCAAAATTTCAAAGCTTGAGAACTGGATGTGCCTCCTCAGTTATCTAGGATTCCCGCAAACATCAGGTTCAACAATTCTGTCGGACCTTCATGTTGTGAGTGTGTCCAAACCCTGTTATATTAGAAGAGCTCAAATCCAAAGGTATCATCGTCCGAATAACGACAAGCATTCGGATGCTGCCCTAATGAACAAAACAGGCTCATATGGATGAGCTGCTTTCAATTTGAAAACGACCATTGAATGTTTCCATCAGGAAGGTCAGATTCCTGAAAAAGCGTTTTGGCAGAAAAAGGTTGCCTAACAGACCTGAATTTGAGGTAATATGCAACTCCCGTCAAAATTAAAAACCTCTCAGTCTAAAAAGAAGTATTTTCCATTAAGCGATTAATAGAAACGATCAACTTATGCATCTAGAAATGGTTTGTCGGATTTAAATCACACCAAATAACTTGTGACTCCACACCAGCTGTCATTTAGTGGATCCCTGTTCACTGACAGGAAGAGATATCTTCGTTTTGCTAGGCCTTTATCACGACCGAAGACTAGTTGCTCTTTTGCAGTGAGTCAATTTTGCACGTGAAGAAGGATCCACTGAATGACAGCTGGTGTGGAGTCTGTGAAATTTGTGTCATAAGTTAGTTGGTGATGAATTTTTATAATCGATAAAAACATTTTCAAGTGCATAAGTTGATCGTTTCTAATAATCGTGCAATGGGAGATGCTTCATTTTAGGCTGAGAGTTTTTCAAACTTGACGGGAGTTGTATATTATCACAAATCCAGGTCTGCTAAGCAACCTTTCCTGCTAAATCGCTTAGTGTAATGTGAGACTTAAAGAAGATTCGTTGCAAGATGTACTGCCAAGTGACCATCCAACCCTTTCAGGACTGTTCTATCAAATCTGCAGTGCGAATCCAGTGTTACTGTGAGCACTTTGCTGTTTCAAAATTTCAAAGCTTGAGAACTGGATGTGCCTCCTCAGTTATCTAGGATTCCCGCAAACATCAGGTTCAACAATTCTGTCGGACCTTCATGTTGTGAGTGTGTCCAAACCCTGTTATATTAGAAGAGCTCAAATCCAAAGGTATCATCGTCCGAATAACGACAAGCATTCGGATGCTGCCCTAATGAACAAAACAGGCTCATATGGATGAGCTGCTTTCAATTTGAAAACGACCATTGAATGTTTCCATCAGGAAGGTCAGATTCCTGAAAGTAACCTCAGAACACTCGGAGCCTACTGCTCGACCAAAATCTCAACAGGAAAGCCAGCAAGCATCCAGGCCAGTCAATCATTCAATCAATTCAACAAAAGCTGATGAGCGTTTTTGCACGTCACAGAAGCACAACCGAAAGTGATCAGTGTTCAGGCATTTTATAGAGGCACGATCGATGTTGATGGGTGTTCACTAACGCCTATCAGACAGCCTGGATCAATGTCAGAAAGTCCCCTTTAAGTAGCATGGGGCCGTTGTAACTTTTGCTCTCGCACTCGCACGCGCTCATGCTCTCGAACTCGTTTGTTCGGAATATGGTTGTTGTATTCCCTTCTTTGAGTCTTTTTCTCCGGCACTAGGCACTGAAGCGGGTTAGCAGCAGATATCATAGACTGACGAATCAGCAGATATAACAGTTTGGATTATTAGGCAAGGGGAGTCATCGGGGAGAGTAGAGGAACAACTTTCTGCCTACATGCAGGTAGAATGCCCACGGACGTGTAGTGCCAGTTGGTTGGTGACCTCCGGAAACACAAACATCAGGTTCCAAACCGACCGATTCTAACCACGTCAATTTGTGTGGTGTCCGGTTGGTATTTTGAAGCGAACTGTTTGAAAACTCGGCAGCTATTGAATCGAGGATTCCGCAGACCCAGCTGAGCATTTGGAAATGATAAATACTGAAGTTCTTCTGCATGAAGTCCGATATTTTGTGTGACATCAGCGTTTCAGAGTACGTTCAGCTTAACTCCCCAGTCTCCAGAATCTGCCCTTCAGCTAAATTTATGGAGTAATCAGGAGCAGACCATTCAGGTTACTTTCTGCAAACGTTTTAGGATCGTGTTAGAGCGACGATTGAACGACCTTGTGCCACAGCTAGTAACATCGATTGAATACCGACCATTTCCAGGGGTAGGCCACCATAGATACGGAGTTTATTCAACTTCTCAATAGCACTCATCGCGATCTCGCAGTAGACACAGAAGAACAAACTGTTGAAAGTCTCTCACATCGCAAATAGACCTCACAAAGTATTTACCGAAGAGTTTGCGTGAACAAGCATTTCTAGTGCTTTAACTGTTTGAAGCAGAAGCGCAATTTCTTCAAAACTTTTCTCTCAAGCAAAATGGATCTGCAGGCCAGATTCGTTTGAAGCTGATCTATGGCTGTAAAATGAATACCTTTAACAGTCAACCAGACAAGATGGTGAAGTGAGGACAAGGCCAATTAATCGTGACAGTGCGGAACTTCCCTTTAAAAGGGGATGAGTCCACTACTTAGACATTGAAATGCCTAGTCCTGGAGCAAAAATGGACGTGAAATACTGCGGGTGTCCGGATCCCCAACCTGACTCAATGGTTACCATTGCCCGTAGTTGGGGGAGAGAACCTTTTGTTGCCAAATTCCACCGTGCATATCGGTTCACATACCACCATGGAGAAGCTACACAAGCAAAACTCATTAATGTCTCAGGACGTGAAAACAAAACAAAGCTTGGGGTCAATGCCTGATCGTAAGTTAGCACAGTGATTGGTAGTCAGGAAATGCGCCGAACTGATAAACCCGTCGTAGGCTGTCAAGCAGTTTTCAGCAACCATATGAGTAGTGTGTTCGGTCCAAAAGGGCAGGTAAACACCTACTCAGTTGGTTTGGCCTCAGTATTCACCATCTTGTTCAATCACCAGAACCCACAGGTTTGTCTTTACACTAACATCGATGCAATCAGGCAATTCATTATTTGTCTAAAACGAATCTGAAATAATCGTTTCTCTTTATTGATTGATCAACCAACCTTTTGGTAGCAAATGAAAAAGTGATCTTTCTTGTTTTTGGGTACTGACGAGCCAGTGCAGTGTTTGCTCTAAACACTAAGCCTCCTCTATCCGGGTAGTGTGTATTTATTGGTTCTTGATCATTCAGCGGCGGAAGTGGTCAGCCTAAAATCTATCCTGACTTGAAACATTACGTACGTGTTATCTGTCCTCAGGCATTTAATCACCGACTTATACATTCATCAGCATGCCTATTTGATTTTGACGGGTGTCTCATCTGTAGCCCAGCTAAATTTCCCGTTTATGATGTTTCTATATGAATGACGAAACAGATCGTGGGTTGTCGAAGAGTTTCCAGCAATCTTATGAGTAGTGCATTACATATATGCACTTATTCATCGACTGTTCCGTGGCACGAATCAGCTGACTCCATCCTGTCTGCAAATTAAACTGGTCTTTAGTATAAAGTCACAGTCACCAAAACAGCAAAGTTTTCAATTTCTCACCTCCGATCTCTGTTGCAGGTAGATGATATCGTTAATGAAATCCAAGAACTGGTTGTTCGAACGCGTCCGCGAAGCATGGCTACATCAAGTACTGCCTCGATAGACTCCGACATCCTGATAATCGAACGCACAGTGACTCCAAGACCAACGCTTGCTCGTCAGTTGGAACCATATGAGATTGAGGCAGAAATGTCCGCGACGACTTCCGACTTTGACATGAAATCGCTGTGAGATGATTCCGTAGCACGAATCAGCTGACTCCATCCTGTCTGCAAATTAAACTGGTCTTTAGTATAAAGTCACAGTCACCAAAACAGCAAAGTTTTCAATTTCTCACCTCCGATCTCTGTTGCAGGTAGATGATATCGTTAATGAAATCCAAGAACTGGTTGTTCGAACGCGTCCGCGAAGCATGGCTACATCAAGTACTGCCTCGATAGACTCCGACATCCTGATAATCGAACGCACAGTGACTCCAAGACCAACGCTTGCTCGTCAGTTGGAACCATATGAGATTGAGGCAGAAATGTCCGCGACGACTTCCGACTTTGACATGAAATCGCTGTGAGATGACTGGTAAGTTTTATCGCCACATTAAGTAGATGGGTGCATGCCGATGCGTGGAAATTTTTATTGTGGAACAAAAACGAAAGTTTTCAATCACCCCAGATAATGTCTTAATGAATTACATAAAAGACAATTTAAAACTTCTTTCCCATCAAAATGTTCTCTCTCTCTAGCCAACTACTCTGCTCCTTTTTGCTTGACTAAACACCACCATATAGGGGACGGGTTTCTATCGTTAGAACTCATAAGAGCTCAATTAAGTTACCTTTCATTTGATAAATATACTGCCAAAGTCGACTCTTTGATGGCGGATGGAGATTACGGCACATTTGGGCATATTCACAACGATGCTGACGAAATTTTATGCTGACTCATAGCTTCTGTGTTTTTTTCGCTTAAATTGTTTTCAAGCAGCCTACGTTGGCAGCGTGGAAATATCCCCAGGTGGTCCGACAGAATACTTTTCGCTTTTGACACAGGTCTCAACATCAGCAAACTTTACCACACTTGTCTAGATTGCACATATCATATTTTGCTTGGGAATTAATCATCCTTATCACGTGATTTTGGCATTCGTTCATAGCTACGGGTGAAAAAAGCGTCGTTGAATGCGGCTACAAGCCATCACGCACGAAAGTGAACCTATTATTTGCACAGATTGTTCAGAAAGTGAATTTCCTCAAGCGTTCTGCTGAGCTGTCCAGGACACCCGTTCGGCTGTAGCACCCTTTCTGAGCCTAACTACCACACCACCCGAAGGTTGCACGAGGGCTGGGATACTGCCAGGTTGCCAAGCCTAGGCAGGAGAAGTCGAGAGGCAGAGGGCGGGTTCGAACCACAGACCTTCCGATCAGTAAATTCGCGCTTTAACCACTTCGGCTATCTCGCAACCAGGACACTCTAAGAAGGTACATCCGAATCAACCTTCCACCAGACGCAAGAACGGCGCTGTAAACTGCTTGACCGGAAGTACTGGTAGCATGTTTTGTTAGTAGTATACGCCATCAGACCGATTTGCGTGGCGGGAAAAAAGACTTTCTTAGACTCTTTGGATTTTGGCCTTTTTTGGATGTGATTCTAAGGTAATTAGTACCTGGAAAAAGAGTAGAATTTGAGTGCTGTCCATTGTTGAATTTATATATGGTTTCCTTATGTACCTGGGACTGTGGGTAAAAACTAGGCATATCAACCAACGGGCAAGTATTTTTTTCAAGTTTGACGGAGATATTCAGCCTAAAAAGCTCCAAAATTGAATGCGGAGTAAAATACCGGATATTTATGGAGGTTTTCCCATACGTATAGAGCGTAACACTGACTAGGTTCTGCATGTTCAGAGGTGTTCACTGACATACATCGCGCTTTGAATCGAACGAACGATAAGCAAGCACGTTGTGAATAGCCTTGTGAGTAGCCAAAGCTATCGTCAGCATCACCATCATTGTGAGCTGTAACAACCGCGTACTCGTCGTACAGTGGTTGTAGCTGCCGCAGTTTCTTTCACCGGTGATTGGGGGGGGG
>NW_008752050.1:27198-34159 GCF_000715545.1 Opisthorchis viverrini | reverse complement strand
TTTTTTTCGCTTAAATTGTTTTCAAGCAGCCTACGTTGGCAGCGTGGAAATATCCCCAGGTGGTCCGACAGAATACTTTTCGCTTTTGACACAGGTCTCAACATCAGCAAACCTTACCACACTTGTCTAGGTTGCACATACCATATTTTGCTTGGGAATTAATCATCCTTATCACGTGATTTTGGCATTCGTTCATAGCTACAGGTGAAAAAAGCGTCGTTGAATGCGGCTACAAGCCATCAAGCACGAAAGTGAACCTATTATTTGCACAGATTGTTCAGAAAGTGAATTTCCTCAAGCGTTCTGCTGAGCTGTCCAGGACACCCGTTCGGCTGTAGCACCCTTTCTGAGCCTAACTACCACACCACCCGAAGGTTGCACGAGGGCTGGGATACTGCCAGGTTGCCAAGCCTAGGCAGGAGAAGTCGAGAGGCAGAGGGCGGGTTCGAACCACAGACCTTCCGATCAGTAAATTCGCGCTTTAACCACTTCGGCTATCTCGCAACCAGGACACTCTAAGAAGGTACATCCGAATCAACCTTCCAACAGACGCAAGAACGGCGCTGTAAACTGCTTGACCGGAAGTACTGGTAGCATGTTTTGTTAGTAGTATACGCCATCAGACCGATTTGCGTGGCGGGAAAAAAGACTTTCTTAGACTCTTTGGATTTTGGCCTTTTTTGGATGTGATTCTAAGGTAATTAGTACCTGGAAAAAGAGTAGAATTTGAGTGCTGTCCATTGTTGGATTTATATATGGGTATTTATATATGGGTAAAAACTAGGCATATCAACCAACGGGCAAATATTTTTTCAAGTTGGACGGAGATATTCAGCCTAAAAAGCTCCAAAATTGAATGCGGAATAAAATACCGGATTTTTATGGAGGTTTTCCCATACGTATAGAGCGTAACACTGACTAGGTTCTGCATGCTCAGAGTTGTTCACTGACATACATCGCTCTTTTAATCGAACGAACGATAAACAAGCACGTTGTGAATAGCCTTGTGAGTAGCCAAAGCTATCGTCAGCATCACCATCATTGTGAGCTGTAACAACCGCGTACTCGTCGTACAGTGGTTGTAGCTGCCGCAGTTTCGTTCACCGGTGATTGGGGGGTGGGTAGCTGGGCATTGCAGGCGGGAGATGATAACTTGGTGCATAAATCTAGCACTGTGAGTGAGCTGTCAAGTGGTGAATTGAAAAAGGAGCTATGCATTGAAGGCAATGGCTTGGATGCACGAGCGCCGTAGAGGGCACGACTGAGCCATGTCTGACAATGTCTCTAACCATTGATGTGGACCGTCTCGGGGTCCCCATCCAGGAAGACGGCAGTGACCAGCGCAGCTGAGTTTGCTGGTAATGACTTTCGTACTTCGCTGCCAAGTCATTGTTTGGCCGCCTCTGGCGCTATCGTGGCACATCGGGCTTCATGCTGACTACCTTGTTACTGAATGACACAGGCTCACAGTTACACCCAACAGAAAATGGTCCATAGCCATCAGACACGATGATCATGGTGACAACATGAACGAGAATCGCATTGTACCACAGATGTTGCGCGAATTCCACTTGACACTACATCGGCGATACTAAAAACTAACCCTTTGACAGTTTAAAACATACAACAAACTGATATAGTGTTCCCATTTTAACTTTCCATTGAACTGTCGAGGAAAATTAATTTCGCACTATACAGACTGGACATGGTACGAAGCAAAATGCCTAACTTTGATTAAACTGTTGTTAGTAGGCTGGTAGTAGGAGTTGACCAAAAAGGCCCCTCGTTAGTCAACCGTGTGCACCCTGTTCGTGTATTAGGCAT
Organism: Opisthorchis viverrini; assembly: GCF_000715545.1. Classification (NCBI taxonomy): domain Eukaryota; kingdom Metazoa; phylum Platyhelminthes; class Trematoda; order Opisthorchiida; family Opisthorchiidae; genus Opisthorchis; species Opisthorchis viverrini. Next base: position 32,335 of record NW_008752050.1, on the reverse strand, counting down.
CACACCGATGGCGATCGACTTCCTCCCATCCAAGTGAGCATTTTCAACGCTCAGACATGTTTTTTTTCACCGAATCGTTGACTATATGGCTAGTTTCTTCCGTTCATTGCAGCAGCGTTCCTCAAACCTAGTTTTCTGAAGTTCCAATATCATGGTTTTTTCTCACGCCAGTAGTCCAGGCATGACGGCTCAAAAACCTAAGCTGCAGCAGGTGTGAGATGAGGCGCAATAAGTGGATAGTCATGACAGACCGCGCTGTCATACTGAACCGTGCGAGTTCACCTGGTTGCAACTCACTTGTCCCACACCAGACTAAAATCATCTGATATTGCAGGGATTAGTCTGAAACTTAACAGCTCAAGCTCAAGTGTGTCCCTTGGCTTGAGAAACTAACCTCACATTGCTACTCATAATTTAGTGACTGAATTGCGTGTGTATTTTGTTATCCGCTGGTCCTGTAACTGAAAATCAAGAACTTTTTACCAAGGTACTTTACCATTTTGTGTAATTGATACGCCGAGTCGTAACTTTTTTTTATAAGGAAGGCTCACCACGGCGCAGTTTCGGACCATTTTCAACATTGTGTTGTACCAGGCACGCTTTTGATACTTTATTGCTAAAATAAATTACAAAAGAGCTTTTATTCGGCAAAAAACAACAGAATAAAATAAGAAAGATCAGCACCTCCCCAGCATGGATGCCAGTTTATGTCCACATCACGCTCCTCGCTGCGTCCTGGCGCAATCGTTCTGGTGAGTCCATATCAAAGGAGAAAAAGCCGTACTCGAGTTTGGACCTCAGTACAGCTCATCAGCAGTGTATATCCTCGGTCACTTGGAGTTTCAACACGGGATATGCGAGTCGAGCGCATTACCACTACTCCACTAGTGTAGTTCGGGCTCATTTGAATTATCACGCCTGAACAAGCAAACGTGTTTACGCCTGAGTGATGACAGCTGTTTGTTGGGAACCTCGAATGACTGTCCCTCCAGTAAGAATGTCCCAGTCACAGTCCGTTGTAAGTGGGACACTTATGGATCACACACACACACACACCATTCCCAGTTTAAATAACCCTTCGTCCCTCAGTCATTTGTTCACTAATCTGTCTTTTCATGATTTCATTAGGCATGCCAATTACGGAACTGAGCACATTCATTTCATGGTTCAAGGAAACTCTACAACTCTACATCCAAGGCAATGCTAACGTCTGACCTGATGATGGTGTGTGTAGTTCGCATTTGAATTATCACGCCTGAACAAGCAAACGTGTTTACGCCTGAGTGATGACAGCTGTTTGTTGGGAACCTCGAATGACTGTCCCTCCAGTAAGAATGTCCCAGTCACAGTCTGTTGTAAGTGGGACACTTATGGATCACACACACACACACACCATTCCCAGTTTAAATAACCCTGCGTCCCTCAGTCATTTGTTCACTAATCTGCCTTTTCATGATTTCGTTAGGCATGCCAATTACGGAACTGAGCACATTCATTTCATGGTTCAAGGAAACTCTACAACTCTACATCCAAGGCAATGCTAACGTCTGACCTGATGATGGTGTATTGGAAATTCCACTGAACCTTTATGATAAGAAATTTTTTGCGCTCCTTCAAAGAGAGATTTAAAACCCTGATTGATTGTTTTTGGGCACTACGTTTTGGTGGCAGTCCATTCACCACAAGGTCGAAAGGAGAAACTTGAATATCAAGCCCACTTTGGAAAACAAAACAAATGAGGATTTTTCGTTCTTTGATATTTTGATGTAACAAAGTAAGGGGAACCTTACAAAGGTCAGTGGTTTCAAGTATATTTAGACAGAACACTCAGAAGTTAGCAGGCAGCTACGAAGTGGGAGTATATGGCCTAAATATTGCTCAACCAGGCCTGAGGAATTTGCACTGATGAGTAATTTCTGCCGAAAAGGAGTATACTGAAATACCACCATTTTCATACCAAGCGAAAAATAAGGCGTCCTTTTTTCAACACATTCCGTTGAAGTCGATGACATGAATGAGGAATTCCGTTTGGATTCGGCTGAGTCATCCATTAAAACCAACCTGATGAGCAAACCAGTGTATTTCGCAAATTTCTGGCAATGTGGATTCAATTTTGACGGAAACTGCGGACTTACTGTGTAGCCAGCCTACTATTATTCCCGCACCAGCAATCAAAGAGGCCTTACTACCAACGGCCAAATCAAATGAACTGGAAAAAATCCTAAACATCAAATAGCTAACTTCAATGTTTGTTTGTTCATGTGAGGCTCGGCCGGACGACCAGAAACTATTTTCAACACATACCTGAAACTACGCGTCCCGGCTTCCAAGAGAAAGTCCGTGCTAACACGACTTGTGGACGGAGGAATCCATGCAAATCTCTCTACAGCAGTTGCTTTTACCTGCGGTCTGGAGTAACAAAGATAACAAGGAATGTAATGCTAAAGACCGAAAAGGAGCTGTGACCCGCTGATTTCACAGGCCTCCTTTCAGAGTTCAAAAACTTCCAAACTTTGTTCATTGCTGCTCCGACCCTACGGGAATAACCCAACCACCACCCAGCACGAGGCATTATAGAGACTAACCGATCAAACCTAGTGAGCCCAGACATTTGACCCTGCCCAACTCAGTCCTACAAATCCCGTCTGGTCACATTGCTGTCACTCTTGATTGGATCCATTCGATTGAACAAAAGTCTGTCTACTGATTCTCTCAGATTGGCTAATGCGTATACAACAGCTGAACGGTGAGGTACCGAAACGAATTCCTTCGTTCAAAAGCATTTCCTCAGCCCAATTAAGTTTAACATTAAATATCTACTCTTGTGTGGGAGCTCAACTACTTATCTTGGCAGAACAGAATGACGACTCCAAATTGGAGTGGTTGAGTCACCCAGTAGGTACGCCAACGGTGTCCAAGGGTGGTAAATAGGGGTGGCACCACCAATGGCTAAGATCAGCCGAAGGTGCAACCCAAGAAATACATGATATATTCAATCGGTGGTGCATTCAAACAAATCGGTTTCAAAGATGACTTTGCAAATAGGCCTCCAATATCCAAAATATCCCGTTGTATTGGTTTTCAGAAGGCTTGTATGTAACAAACGGTATGTTTGGCTTGTATTCACGAACGTAATCAGTGGTAATAACGTTGCAAACCTGGCAGCCCTTGGCCACCGTTAGCCACCGGTGGCATTGTGTTTACTGGGCAGTGGTGCCAATGGAGAGTTGGAAAACGGCTGAACCAATCAAGTGTGCAGACAAAACACCAAGGGTAAACATGATCGCACAGTCCAACAGTGCTGCTGTCAACAGTCTCTCCTCATATGATTAAGAGTGAGTATGTTACGAATCCAACAACTGCAATAGCACCGCGCTACTACAGGGATAAACTGCATGCCTCTGAACAGTCATTTCTCCCAACGCTTGTTTAGTCGTTTGTATCCTTATTTGTTTGTTACGGGCCTGTTTTGATTCATGAAAAACTTTGTTGCTCTTTTCTGTCTTTAATTTGTTTCATAAGTTGTCTCATAGGCTGACAAAAAGCCATCCCGCAGACGGATGTATTTACCTGCGGTAACATGATAAGAAGTTCCATGGCTATAACGCCCTTTACGTCCGCCAGTGGAACAACATCATGTGATACAGTGTCAGTTCATAAACATTATCCATTTGAGGAATTAACTCGCCATAGTTCTGCAGTGGGGTAAACTGCACTTGTGATAGATTTACAGGTTCCAAATCAAACGTACCTCACAGTTACTTGGATTCACTGAAAAGCTGGAAATGCAGAAGGAGTAATTTCGTAGGAAGAATGAAATTCCCGTGTGACACGTCATCACTCAGATCTGGTCAAAACGCGATCACATGATCTGCATTCCGTGGTTGAAGGACGAGTGACACTAAATCTTGTCTAGGAAAAAGTCGTTCACACTGGTGACCAAACACAAGTGATCAAATGGTTGAGCGTTCGGTCACTGGCTGAAAGGGCGTGGCCTTAACACGCTCCACTGGGGTCTCATGAGATGCGCACCACTGGAAATTCACAGTAAGAATGGAACCACCGTCCGATGCTTCTCGAGTTTAAAAGAGTTGGCATGACATGCAGAAATAAACCTTTACTGCCCAGCACTTGTCCGTGCCGCTGGCTATTCGAACAATGAGATTGATTGCGCACCACAATTCACAGTAAGAATGGAACCACCGTCCGATGCTTCTCGAGTTTAAAAGAGTTGGCATGACATGCAGAAATAAACCTTTCTTTACCAGCACTTGTCCGTGCCGCTGGCTATTCGAACAGTGGGATTCATTTCTCGAAATCTACGGCATTTTCAGACTTGCCACTTCACAGTGTAGGATGTCTATGTATAATGTATATGCTCCTGTATTATCAAAAATCCTTTACCATGGCGATTTGTTTAAGTCAGCGAAATCTCAAGGTCAGTGAACACCGCCGACTGTGAAAAAGTTGACTCACATACAGTGAACGTAACTTCCAGGTATTTTTTCACAGGAACAAATTTCCTCAACATTCTGTAATCTAAATGGCCTATGGAGATGCAACATATGCGTAGGCGCATTCGTGCAAACAAATTTTGGTCGATGATACTTTGTTGCCAGTAAAAATTCCGTAGTGCACGCTAATTGTTTGCTAAACGTCGTGCACGTTTGCTGACAAAAACCAGAGTTTTTCATCATAGGTTGCGGATTATTCTGTAAAGACCTCGAGGTTTATCGATCTGAGGCGACGCACACCACTAACATGCGGCTAGGGGTACACGATGCCTAACTAACTAGCGCACCCATCCATCTGTAACGGAGAAAAGGCTCAAAATGGACGTCATTGAATGTTGAGATATATTGATCGTTTTGAAGCTTACATATGTCCTTCCGGGAGGCGCATTTTCTTCTTCGTGAGGAGTGTTCGTTTGGCCATTGAAGTCCTGAAATGAGAGGAAGATATTATTCAGGTTACCGAAATATCACCATAAGGTGGGCGGCCGACAACCAGGTAGAGATGCTCACCCCAAAATTCACTGCAGCGACTATGCTGTCGTAGATTCCTGTTCACACAATGCCATCTTCAGCGGTTATTTCGCATGCCTGTTTACTGCACCTCTCAAGAAATACGAGACTTA
>NW_008752050.1:19000-26768 GCF_000715545.1 Opisthorchis viverrini | reverse complement strand
TCAAAGCCGAATGTGCGCCAATAATTTTCAAAAGCGATTGATTAAAACAAATCGCAAAAAATTGACGGGAGATGAGGGGGGTTTTCAGTCTGAGCATATATGCAAAGAAGCGCAACATTTTGACGTTAAAGTTTTTATTTCACCCGCAGGGGTTTTGCAGAAAAATTCATTGTGCGTCGAGCCGCTGGCCATGTCCGTAAAATTTCCTCTTCTACGAATTTTTCGCCTATAGATGTGTGAAGCTACAAATTTTTGGTGGTACAGTTAAGCACACCAGAGAATAAAACACGCTAGATAACCGATCAGGAGTCGGATATGAATGTTTGGTGAAAAACTTGAATAAAACCACTTATTCGCCTTACGAGAATCCCACAGCTATTACCTAAACATTACTTATTGGTCCGAGGTAACTTCTTTCCCTCATTTGAACGACATTTTCGAAAAATTCGTTGTCATTCAGGTATAAAAATTGGATAAGAACGTTTGCTTCAATTATTTATAATGTTTTTTATCCTGCCCCTGCAAATGACCGGTAAAATAGATACCATGCCAGAGGAACTGCCGCTGATGGAGCCTAGTATTCGCACAGTGAAAGTGAATTTACGAAGGCTACGAACTGTCCCTAATGGACTGAAACAGTCAGTTGGGTTTAGAACACCATTCCAATCTTTTGAGCTCATCCCGTAGTCCCGATGATTCCAGGGAAGTATGCCGCCACAATTTTCCCTACACGGGGCGATAAAATTTGGTGAGCTGAGAAGATGTGAATGTAGATTGGGGGTGGTTTTGAGACTGAGCACTCCACTTTCGTTACAGCTGTGACAACAAAGATGGGCTTTTGTGTTTTTCGTGTCTTCTGCTTTTCAGAGAGTGGCTAGTTCTCCCCCTTATTCTGCGAAAACCTCATACGCTCGGCTAAAATGGTCCTGACAAACCTAACAAAATCACTGAATACCTGTCGCGCAGTCTGAAAGAGCGAAACCGTCAATTGCCTCTCCCCCTCAGGTTTCCTCTCCGCACCATCCACGTTCATTTTCTCATGTACGTCAGTGCATGTAGATGAGTTCATTTTTCTCTGGAATTTGATGAACCATTCTCATCCATACGAGCAATTTATACCTAACGCCAACCTGACGACCATGAAATGGGAAAAACGTAATTTTTGCATCGCTCTTCTGATAACAAAATAGAGTGATGAAGTACACTCATTTGCAAACCAACTTGGTTTGGCGGAACCTGGAACCCAGCTGAATCTCCCCTTTCAACAACCCTATGAGTAGTGTATTGTGACCATAAAAGATATAAATGTCTTTCCTGGTGCTGTCAGTGGTGTTCCATAGTTAGGACGGCTAAATTGCCTTGTTTAACGGCTAAAAGCTACTCGACGGTGGTAGGCAAAGTCTACGGAAAAAACATCGGGCCAAAACGGACCAACTCACGGGAAAGCCATGAATTAATAAGTCATCGGAATGGAATGTTGCAGCCCTCACACCATTGTGGTGCCCCAACAGACGAATTATAATTTTACTCGCCTTTTCGGTCAGTTTGTATATAAACATTCGCCAGCCAAGATGACACAGGAAAATCGGTCAAAATGTTGAAGGCCACAGCAGAGAGCAGGCATTAGTTTGTAAGTTGTGTGTGGGTGTGTAAATTCAATCTAAACGCACGTGCCTTTTGACGCACCGACTTCTGTGTTAAACGGATGTCCTGTTCAATAGAGGAGAGTTTACTACACTTCCTCGGAAAGTCTAAGGTTGTCCACCCACTGGTTTCTGCAAGTGACACATCTGATTTCAGTATAGCTTTCGTTGACCTATTCCTGAGAGCGATCTGTTAAAGTGAACAGAGTTTCAAGGTCATCAGATACCCAGATTTGTGAAATTCGTTAATATTATCAATTTTATTTTGCCTTAACCTATGAATTCCTAGAAGCACAGCCACTGACTTTTATGGAAGGACACTTGTGAATTTTTTAGTGTTTGTGGTAAGCCGTTTACCGCAAATTATTGAAGCTCGGCTGCTCATATAAAACTGTCAATGAAAACAGGCGATCAGACGACGTAATTGTTTCGTAGGTCACAAAATTTAACCAAAAGTTGATTGGGTCTAATGTAACCCTCTTATGGTTTGTATTCTACGGACTTTAATTGCCTTAACTGTTGAGGTTGCAGCCTGCAAAGCGACACATGAAAAGAACGTGCCAGAAAGCGGAATGTCCCGCGTGTCAGTTTTTCTATGGCTCGAAGTTTGTAACGGAAATACTCTTATTTGCCTTGAAGTCAGGTTAACGTACCCGTTATTTTGTGCCTTGGAACGACAAGCGGACGACATGCAGTCCATTCACTGCCATAAATCTGCTAGAGCGTCAGCATAGTGCCGTAAGCAGATGGTGCCATAGTAGAACATATGATTTTGTGTGAATAAACTGGCCACCTTTGTAAACCAGTTATCCCCGGTCAGATCACAATAGGTGTTATAAACATCATGGCTTCTGGACGGAAAAGGGATCTACGCGTTGACGTACAAACTGAATGTGAATAAGTTTGTCTCTCAAGTGGCATATCAGCTGCTCAATAATGTCGACGGAAGGTGCAATGTTCGGAAGATTTCAGATTTCTTGAAGCTTCACTAGGACTGCAGAGTCCTGGTTGCCTAATCTGGGTGACAAAGGGGCTGGGGCAACGATCAATGTAGGTGGATGCTTCTAGATCTGCCTTTGGCCCCCAAAACCAAGAGTTCCACAATAGTTGGTTGTTGGCATTTTTCTTGCATCAATTTCGTGGCAGTACATGAACACACAAAGCATTCGGAAGCATGGGTCAGGACGGGAAACCCGACTGCTTTGCAGCTTATATAAATAAACTGAAAAGTCGGCAAATTCTCCCTGGTCAATTACACTTTGTAACTTTCTAGCCTAGCGCGCAGCAAAAGGCTACTATGATGTTACGTTGGGAGTGCACGCAAGAACATTTTTCTTCTTTTCAAGTAAAGTAATATGGGATTACTGCTAAAACCCACAGACAACCCGTTACAAATCACGCCCGGTCTATAACTCAAACCTCTTCCAAGGTGGGGGTGCGACCGATTTCAAGGACTTTGCCCACCTGATGCAACCCAAAATTAGCGAAACAGAAAATAAGCTCTCAGCGAATTTTTAAACAATCTTCTAAGACTGACCGTTCTGCTCGCCCTGCACCACACTCAGCTGCAGCTTCTGTACGTCCGAGTACACTCACAGCCACTTCAAATTTTGTTTTCAGACCCCAAAAGCCTGTCTGCTTAGCCGCTTTCAGTGTTTGCACACTGAAGCAAGCAGGTCAACGGGTGGCCTTTGCTCTTGCGCTGCATGCAGGTCTTCTGTCAGAAACAACGACGCAGGACGCAAGCACTGACCGCAGCGAAACCCCGGTGATGCAGAGGCCGCTGCAGCTGGATGAGCTAGGGTGGGTATTGTTTTAAGCGAACGAGCGGAAGCGTCTCTGCTTGATTGGATACCCGTTGATAGTCACATCTGTGCGGTTCGTCCGGCAAAATCTGAGAACATCAAGGGGAAGAGAGGTTCATATCACTTTGTTTCTTATGTCCGCTTACAATCTAACTGATTGTAGTTCTGAATCTGCGAAGGACAGTTTCTATGGCGCTCTAGGTGCCATGATATAGCGGACTAAATGCTAAGATATGGTTGTGATTGCTGATGATTTGGACGCCCAAATAGGCAGATTAAGCACTGCTGAGGTTCGATTGGGTGGACGTCTTGGTACGGATACGAGACACACCGACAACAGAGACCGCTTACATAGGATGTGTGCTGATCACAGACTGTTTCTTCGTAGTACGAATTTCATAAACAGCGAAACTCGCCTGACAACTTCATGCCTACCAACAAACCAGCCCCGAATTCCAATAGACCACAAGGCCGTCAGTAATCGGTTGTGAGGGTCGACCACTGCCTGCCGCTCTTCTGAAAAACCAACGTAGACTCCGACCATGTACTTGAACGTTGGTGCTTTTCGTTGCGCTTTTTCGGTGAACGCAAAACGCACACACCCCGCTTAGCCACTGAGAAGCTAGCGGGCAAGAAGTCAAACGAAGCTATCAGAACAAGCTCCCTAAATGCCTGCCGGACCGCCCGGTGTGGGATACAAGCTGTCGCTGAGAAAAGATCCCCAAAGCGCTACTCAAAGCCGGAATACCTGCTTACGTTACAATCCAGCCAACATCATTCAAGCATTGAATCTCTGAGAGAACTTATCTTTGCTGGAGACCCGGTGACAGATTCCACGTTGCCGCCGCCACAACTCAACCCGGCACATCGTCAGACGCCAGGTGAAACTGAAGGTCCGCGCAGACCGAGAGGCCTGGTGCACCCGAAAGGTCGACAAAATAGAAGATGCGAAGAATGCTGAAAACGTGCTCAAACCGTCCCATTTGATTCGTCCTACTGGAACCGTCCCAATTGATTCGTCCGACTGGTCCCTGGAAACTTCTCGTCAGCGAAAAGTCAGAGGCAAAAATGGCTTTCTGGTATGCAGCAAAACAGAACGTTTGAACCTCTGAGTACAATACTTCGAAAGTAATTCGGGTCCACGCCGCAAACCTGGCCTTCAACATAAAGGTGGACCGTGAATATGGAGCTGCTTCCAGTTTCAGTAGTGTCCGAATGTATTTCTCTACTCAAGTGTCGTTGTGCTGCTGGTCCTGAAAAACTTCCACCTGCTCTAACAAGGGTGGCGGCGGATTCTTCAATCAGTTTTTGTCTGGGCTGCATACCTCTATCTGAGAGAAGGAGGCCGACAGATATCTGGTGTGAATCGATAGAGATGCCCATCTTCAAAAAAGGTACTCGCAGTGAATGTAGCAACCACAGAGGTGTTAGTTTGACGCTTGTTGTGACAAGGCTTCTGGCATCATTGATTCTCCTTCGTCATACGGTTGCACGCGAAGCCCTGCCTCGTGATAGTCAAGAGGGATTTTGATCGGCTAGATGCTGCGTTGGCCATATTTTCACACTCCGTCATGTGTTACAGCAACGCCATATATAGAGACGATCCACAATCTTGGTAATCCTTGACTCCAAGGGTGCGCTTGATTCTGTCGATTGATCAGTGCTGTTAAGTACCCTTATATAGCAGGATATGCCTCGGAAGTTTTTAAACATAATCCGATCCATATGTTCACACACTTGTGGACGGGTAAGGGTGTATGGTGGGCTCTCCTAAAGATTCTCTACACAAAGTGGTGTAAAACAAGGATGTCAACTCTCATTTCTTGTTCCATTTCGTCACTGATAAAATAATGAAGCGAACAGTGGACTTCTTCAAACCCCCGGTGTTCAAATTGCTGCTGGGGAGAGTCTTCTCGATTTGGAGCAGGCAGATGAGATTGCCCTCATCTTTGAAGACGAAAGCGATGGACAAACCTTGTTGAATAAACTGACTTCCATCATACCATCTTTTGGAATGCGCCTTGTACACTCAAAGTGCAAGGTCGCTACAGAACGTGCCATCTGCGAACATATCCTTACAATCCAGAGAGAATCACTGGAGATTTTAGAAACCTTACATGCCTCGGTAGTTGCATTAGCTCTGATGGAACTGTCTGATGTAGTCAGTGCAAGAGTCTCAACGGCTCAAATCACGTTTACTAGTTTGTGTCACCTGTGGAGTCGAAAACGCATCCCGCTGGATCTTAAGGGCCGTGTGTACCAGGCTACAGTAAGATCTGTATTGTTGTATGGACATAGCCTCTGCGGACAGATGATGTGATACTTCAATTCGAGGGACCATCCAGCATCATTGACTGCGATGGCTCCGTCATGTGCTACGCATGCCGAAACACGGCCTACCGAAATGAGTATTGTTCTCCGTGACTCATTCAGGATGGCGAAATCCGCGATGTGGACGGCACATGACCCGGCAGACAGGCGTGAAATAGATCACGAAAAGCTTGGGTGTTGTTGGTTTCGTACGTCTTCCAGGATGGGGTCTCCGTGGCCCCGTCTGTGCTTGGCTGGAGATGTTGCAAGAAGTGACGGCCAATCGGTGTCTGTGGCGTTCGTGCTGCCAGTTTCTCTCCAGATTGTTTAATTGAGCGCTTGGGGGCAAAGGCAACTAAGTATGCTTGACATAGGCAAGACTAGATCCACTCGCTCAATAACTTCTTTTCTCTTCTTTCGACTCTAAGGCTTTTATAATATATACATGTATATAGATAAACCTTATGATTGTACGGCAGTGAAGCGTCAGTTCCAACATGATGTTGCTGCTTTCGATGATGATGATGATGACGACGATGATGATGGGGATGAATAAACGCAGAATTTTTCACAAGGCCAGTTTAGATCATGGCCACGCTGTGTGGATAAACTACTTTGGTCGTCCTCTTAAAGATCGTTGTTGTCCGATTCTTTGGAAGTTGGCTTTGGCAGAGACCATTTGTAGTGTTTCAGTGGCTAGACATTCCGTTAGTTCTTTGTCATGATCGCCAGTATATAGTTGCCTGGATGGGTGCTGTTCCTCCTATAGCAACTGGAAGTACTTGGTAGCATTACTTTTTTGACTGTAATCCACCAGAAATGCGTCTTTGCTGGAACATATTTAATTAGAGTTTTGCTGAGAGGGCTATCGGTTTGGCTATAATCAGTGCCAAACTGCCGTCCGAACTAGTAGATTCAAGAACTTCGATGTTTTTTTATTCTGACGGGAAGTCATCTTTGAATTCGGGTAGTTTAACGAGGCGATTGGTGGCCAATGGTGGAAGTAACGCTGAAGGCATTAAGCACTATATTGTTTCTGCGTTCGCATCCGCCTCATTGGAGACCTCCAGTGACCAAGCGCTCAGTTGATGGCAAGTGGTTCAGCGTTTTTTCTAGCATTCTAGATTTGGAGAGGAGAGAATGTAAGTCCGGGCGTCGTTATGGCATGAGAATATAACTGTCTTGGCCACTGAACGCAACATTTGTGAAAAACTCTTTCACATCCCCTGAGCGTTTTTGTTCTTTCTGAGGTCATAGTGTACGCAAAGCCCCCGGGGTCTCTATTAACCTTATGTTCCACTTAAAACTCAGTTAACTGAAATTGGCTAATTATTCTCATTTGTGTAAGATTTTGGTTTTACAGGATAGCCAATCTTATGAGGATTGTTTTTAGTCCCGAAAGACAGAATTTACTCGTAGAAAACACCCAGTTTGGCTAGCGTATTATGCACCAGAGACCAAGGCGAACAGAGTTGAGTCTTCTGTCAAAACTAAATCAGTAGACAAATGAGCTTATTGGGTGAAGCATAACAATGTGTTTGTGTTTAACGTCTACCCACTGATTACTCGGCATGTTCTAGCCGTTTACACATGAAGTTAGGCAAAGATATCAACAAGCGGACACCCTCTCACTGAACCACTAGGATAACTATTAGGCTTCCACAAATGGTTGGCGCAAAATCGAAAACCTGAACAGATTTTGAACGAAAAATGCCACCCAAGAAACTGAGAACGCGGTGAGCTCTTTCCATCCTTTGAAGATTTTTACTTACTGTATCTGTACCGGTGATACTACTGATAGGGAGGCACGCGAGTAGCATGTGTTGTTCGTGGAATGCCACTTTGCGTCTCTTGAAAAAGGGAGATCTGTTTCGGAATTTGTAGGGTCGCTTTGTAACTTTTACTTGGATTTGAGCGAGGAACGGCTGAAGTCAATGAATATCCAGGAGAGTTCAAGAAGACGCTTCTGGAAGAAGATGGATGTCCAGTTTTTGTAAATAAGATGCAAAT
>NW_008752050.1:18672-18908 GCF_000715545.1 Opisthorchis viverrini | reverse complement strand
CGTGACCAGGATAAGGATGAAGATCCCGTGGCCGCAACCCTTTGAGGATGGGGATACTCGGACCTTCCTGGAGGATTTTGATAAGGTTTCGGAGGCTGCCAGACTGGGGACCGACCGAAGTAATTTGGCGGCGCTGAAGACCCTTCTCAGGAGCCGGGCAAATGCGGCCCTGGATGCGGCTGGAAGAGGCCCTCGGAAGATGGAGTGGGCCACCGCAAAGAAAGCCCTTACAGCAG
>NW_008752050.1:10504-13635 GCF_000715545.1 Opisthorchis viverrini | reverse complement strand
CTAATAAGATTTGCCTCTTCCTCTACCAAAGGGCCGTAAATATCCCCCAGCTCTGTGAGTAACGTGACGGTTGTCAGGGTCTGCCTTCGAAAATGCAAACGAATGCACGGTGAACAACTATAATCCCAACTACGTGTCCCCCGAAAGAGCTCCTTTTCCCATGCCGTGTTTCATAGCGCACATTCTGCAGGAGAGAACACAGAAAAAGGCTGGTTTTCTTGACGTCATTGCTGATGGCTTGGTCTTGCGGCATGAGGCAATATAGAAGAAAACGATTCAGATGCGACAAAATTTTGTTGCATAGCAGAGCTAAAAACTCCATCTTGTCTACGTTACTGAGTTTCATTAAATGCATATGAAGTGACGATTTTCATAGCCCCGAAGCATTTCTTTAAGCTACAATGATCGACGCTGAATTGAATTCATTCTTTAAACATGCCAAATGGTCCAAAACATCACTATATTTCCGAAAGATTTTAAGTGTATGAGTAGAAATAAATAATTTCTGCAGATTTACCCAAATTCCAAGGTTTTTAGGCATCTTTTTAAGCACCTCAGGCAACATGAAAAATTCGCTCGTATACAAACTATGTATGATTCATAGATTCACAGACTGATACGCGGGATCGAGGCTTTCGCATAAGCTAGACGAATCGGATTTGTTCGTGTTCATGTTCTCGTGGGTTCTATTGGCTAATTTCTGGTTCACGGTGGTCCAACACATTAGATGTAACAGATCGTCTTCTTCTAGCTTTTAAACTTTCGGTAAGATATTTGGGGCCCATTTACACAATATGCCGAATTCTTTTAAATAGCATTTGGCCTAGCCGACTGCGTGCTGATTTTTTGGGATGAACAGAATGTCCGCTTCGTTAACTTTTAGGGCAGTGGTAAGTTGAAATTGGTCATGAAAGCTAATCATTTTTTGGGATGTCCATGCCAGAAGTTTTGATTTGTAGTGGTCTGGCTACCCAGTAAGTTACTTTACCAGGGGTGTGTGGCAAAGTAGTAAAAACAATTACACCAGATTCATCATGCAATAATAAAGAGGTCAAGTGGAACAGACCCGCTAAGAATTGTTCACTTTGAAATAGTTCGTCGTTGGCTCAGGTCAGCGAAAAACAATAATCCAATCATGGTTGCTCATGGATCTTCTTCCGAACACTTCCCACATATAATAGATTCCAAAGCAAGTGTGAAATGATTTGATAACAATGTTGGCACATTAGACTCGCGAATGACCGCTGCAAGGGTGAGGGAAATCAGGAGAGAGAGGGAGTCGGAGCAGGCGACCTCGTTTAATGGGATGAAGTTGTGCAAATAGGTGTTTTTGTAGTTTTTTTGTATTCAAACACAAAACGGATCATACAATTGACAAAATATGTAATGTTGTAATGGAAGGAAAATAAACGTACAAAATACCACAGATTTCAGTTTAGAGATTCCGGATTTCTGGGCCAGTAGCATGTGGAATCTCCATGTCCCAGCGTAAATTTAACTAACATTTGATCTACCAAATATACTACGTTGGTGATAACCAAATTCATCGGAGCTAATAGTTGACCTGCGCGTCATTTGTTTGGTGCGACGTAATGATTCTTCGAGGTGTTCTGTTTAACGAATTCGGTCAGCGCCGCCGCAAAATGTTCGACAGACTCGATGGGCTTGGGATCTATCCAGAAGACCTTGGAAGATTTAAAATCATTTGTTAGCAAGAGATGTGTGAAGTGTTAGCTGGAAAACAGTTGATCAAGTGTTCCTTTGAGAAACAGTTCATCCTCCGGCTGACTTGAGGGAAAGCGGTAGACCACGCCGAGAGGAAGCTAACTGGTTCCACGCAGCGGGATTTGAATCTACAGTGTACCGCAGAAAACCGCGGAAATGGAGTCGGAGAGGACACTCAGAATGGTTAGAACTGTACATTAAAATAAAGCAACCCTACATGCCCTCCCGCGTTTCAAGTCAGGTCAAAAGATTGAACGGCCACCTATAAAGATATCCGCGTCAGAGACGCCTTATGTGAGCCAGGCCTCTGTGAGTGCGATCACGGACGGCCGTTCAAGGCGAAGTGACTGCTTTATACCGGGGAGCTTGTTGCACAGGTTGACGCAGTTTCTGTACAAACACTTCAGCACCATCTCTGCTGCGTCTGAAGGTGTGACGACAAGAGACGCGCTACCACAGCTGTTGGCATGTTTATTGGCTGCACACCGGGTTCGATTCTAAGGCTCTGTACGGAACATAGCGGCGTACTTGTCTGCTTCCTGCCTTGATGTTTTCGAGAGCAGCTTTTCGCCTGCAGAATTTTTTTGCCCATGAGAGTCCGGTCTCGCACAGGCCCTTGGCCTCTGAGGGACGTAGCTTTTCATGGGCGGTTAAAAACTTCGATAGCAGCTACTCATAGCCCGTACAATACTAGCTTTTTGACTATTGGATTTGCAGTTGCTCAAAGACGTGCGGTGAACCTGTGTCCGTTTGGTTTCCTGTGCTTTTTGGCGCGGTTTGATTGCTAAGTTGAGCTCCCAAGGATCGCCTGTGCGTTGGAAGGCACCACCAATGTGTGGCATTTCCAAGATATTCGTTTTTGCAGAGGACTGCAAAAAATGAAAACGGCACCGCTAGATTTTGTATACAATAATAAAGGGGGTCAGATGCAACAGACTAAGAATCCTACAGTTGTCCATGGATCTTTTGAACGATTCTCACAAATAATGAAATCCAAAGATAGCCTGAAATATTTCAATATTTGCGTCAGCGCATGAAACTCGCGCATAACTGCTGCAGGAGCCAGCAAATTCAGAGGTGAAAGCGGAAGCACGTGAACGCGCAGGCCAACTACCATCCCTCTTGGATTTGGTCATCACCAACGAAAACCACTTCGTTGATCAGGTAACAAGTAACGCTCCACTGGGGCATGGCGACCACCGTGTGCTAACCTTTGATTTCATCTGCTATCGGGCCAGAAATCCCAAACCTCAAACGTGGTTTCGAGACTTCTGCCGTGCAGACTTCTCAGGAATGCGCATCTTCCTTGAACAAGTCACACTGGTACCAGCTCCGGTGGAAGAACCATATGGGACCATTGTCCAGAAAGTCCACGAGGCTGACGCGGCATTCGTCCCAAGAAAACC
>NW_008752050.1:5729-10013 GCF_000715545.1 Opisthorchis viverrini | reverse complement strand
ACCTTTATTTTACTTCCATTATAACACTAGGTATTTCATCAATTGCATAATCGTTTTTTGTTTGAATACGAGAAACTACAAAAAACGCGCCCTTGTACAATTTCACATAATACAAGCGTGGTCACGTGCTTCGACTCTCTCTTCTGATTTCGCTCGCGCTTGCAGCGGTCATTCGCGAGTCTCATATACTAACTCTGGTACCCAAAACATTTCAGACTATCTTCGGAATCTATTATATGTGGAAACTGTTCAGAAGAAGACCTCTGGACCAACACTATTGGATTATTGTTTATTCGCTGACCTGGGCCAACGACGAACTATTTTAAAGAGAACAATTGTTAGTGAGTCTGTTCCATCTGACCTATTTATTTTTGTATACCCAACTTAGCGTAATTATTTTTATTACTTTGCCACACACTCCTGGTAAACTGACTTATTGGGTAGCCAGACCACTACAAGAGCAGTGCTACACCCTTTTTCCACTTGTGCCTTTCAGGTGAACGACAGCCGCTGACCGACAAGACCATGACCGACCCGGGAATCTTGGGCAAAAGCCTCGATCCTGTGTATCAATCCGTGAATCCGTGAACGTGATTTCCTTTGTGTTTAACTGTACATATTTGTTTTTTGTGGTTTCTGCCTATTCAGAGAAAAAACGTTTATGTAATTTACGAAATACCTAATGTTGTAATGGGAGTGAAAGAAAGGTGTAAAACACCACAGCTTTATGACCCTTTACACATGAGCCCTGAACTGATGGCTCTGAACTGAAAGCTTTCACTGGACTAAAAGTTCGGCTTATGTAGCGATCCTCCGGCGGAAGCGCGTGATTAGGATTGGTGGCGCGAGGTTTTTTTCACGTCCGGCTAGACTTGACGGTTTGCCTAAGTCAGAAGCCCAAAGGTGTCTCCCTTCATCCCATTAGACAATGGACCCTTTGATAAAGGATTGCATGACTCAATGGGTGGCAGATATTTTGGATGCTTCTGTAACGGCAGACGATATTCAATCGGGGAAGGTCCTTCTTGAACTTGCATCGCTTGTGTAAGTTACGAATCGGTATTTTAAAAAGTATTTAGGGGCGACGATTGTCCGGATATAGGAACACAGCAGCCGCCTGAGTCCTGGAAGCAGATCGAAGCATTTCTGGATGGTCCGTTCGAATAAATAAATTCATTTCCTCCTTTCAGGAAATTATCAGTTTAAGGCTTCTAGTCTCTTTTCTGTAAAGGATGTGTTGGAGAATTCAGGAGATGATGAGGAAGCCTTTGGAGTAAGTTCACCGTGGTTTTTCTCGTAGGTTGTTTTCTCTCAATGTCTGAGTTTGGCGAACTGCATGAGGGAGTATCATTTTCTGTGCTTCCCACATGGTTGTATGGCATATATGTGCAAGTATGTTATTGGTATATCGTTGTCAATGATTATGTGAGTTTAAATCGAAATTTCGGCATCACAGATTTGTGCGACTATTTCGTCAATCGGACTACCTGAGCCTTTCGTGCCTCCGCTGGTAGTAAAGGAGTAGTAAAGATGACTGTTCCGTAGCGTAGATTCGTGCTGGAAGCTTCTTACAGACATTTGCTGCGCCGGATACTTTGTTGTCACTTTTGGTGCATCGTAGGATATGAGTGAACTGTATAATCATAACATTAAAAAGGAAACTTGCCGACTGTACAAAGCCCAATTTTGGGGTTCCGGGCCATACATAGGCGGTTTGTGGGTAGTTTTGCAGGTTATACTCGGAATGGACGTGGTTACCCCGATTCGTTCATGAGGGTCAATTGCACAGACTTTTCACTCCCCTCGCTCGGAATTGCCAATAGCTACTGCAAGCCGCGGGACCGTCGACCGCCCCATGTTTGGAACATTTACAAGAAGTTCTATGACTTTCGCATCAAAACATGAGGGTATAGCGATTTTGCTCCGATCTGGCGTAAATGGATAAAGCGATTTTGCTCCGATCTGGGGTAAATGGGCTGACAAGGCTCATTCGTGGCTAACCGCTTTACGGTCATAGGCGTAGATGAACTCCATTTTGGATACCGTTCACTCCAGTGCCGTCTCGTTAAGCAAATTAGGGGGTGTATAGATATGTGACATATGTAAGCATCCATATGTAGATACAGAATATTGGACGAACCCCTAATAGTAATAATAATAATCGTTCAGCTGCAACACCCCCTCACTGTCCTGCTGCCAATTTACCCGAAGGGGGCGCGGGGACGTAGCTACCGCCAGGTAGCCCAGGCGTAAACAGCAAGTCATATGGTGGGTTTCGGTCTGAACCGCAGATCTTCCGGTCAGTAAGTTCGCACCTTAACCATAGAGCTATCTCGTGCTGCCACAGCCTCCTAAAGTTGGATTCTGCAATACATGAAAGGCCCGATTCGTCCACCTGTCACTTTACCTCCCAATTTATCGTTCGGGCTCAAAATAGCTCGATGGTTAAGGCACGAATATACTGACCGGAGGGCCCGTTGTTCGAACTTAACCTGGGCATCTCTGCTGCTCCTGACTAGGCTTGGGCAACCTGGCAGGACCCCAGCACTCGTGATCCCTTCGGGGTGCATTGCTGCTAGACATCAAAAGGGTTTTACAGCCGAACGATTATTATTATTAATAGGCATGCATCAACGTCGGTCACGTATCAGTTGCGGATGGCTTGAACGATTAACTGATTGTCGCTTTCCCAATAATGCTGTTATGAATTCCGGTCACATACCTGTCCATCGTTGCTTTTAGTTTTCCGAGGTCTCACAAATGGCAGACATCTCGCCTAGCAACGGAGTGGCACAGCTCCCTATTTTGGATACAGGTAGTTTGTCAGCGGTTATCACCGCTTACTGAAATGCCGAGGCTTACACCTGCGGCGCAGTACAGCCGCGCATATTCAAGTACTGGATATCCGATTGTGTACTTGTGTTGATTGAGTATCGTCCCCCACAGTTGCTTGTAATGCACTGTAACATTATCTTTGGTGCGTTTTGTACATTTTATGATCGTCAGTGTTGTTCCACTGCTTGGTGGTGTCTGTTTCCTTAGGCATGCCAGGGAAATTCGATGAAACTTAACCGAACTCTAGCTCCACCTGATCATACGTGGTCGGTGGGTGTGATTAATTTATTCGCGTTGTCACTCAGAAGCAAGAGCACATCGAGTAGCACAACAATGCCACCTGAGGGATGACGAATTCTGTGCGAAGTTTCAAACGGCACCCAACATTATAAATACGTTTCGCATCCAAAGTAAACCTACCATCAGGAGGTATCTTTTACGTTGTAATACTCTGCAATCACTGTTTTTTTGCCAAGAGGGTCGGTAGTTCTGTATGGATAGTATCTTGCGCTGAATCAAAGCCACGATAACTAGGCAGCATAACCAAAGCGTGGTCGCTGTTTCCGCCAACGCGAGTTTTCCTCTTGGTATGTCCGCCATCCTAGCCTAGTAAAAAACACTAGCTCAGGGAATCGCAAGCATGCAAACACTGGCGCAACCTATTGCGGTGAATACAGAGCCCCCTAAATTTCGTTATCGACGGCATCTGCATAGCTCTCCTGTTGGGGATATCAACGCTGTATTTTTATTTGTGCTAGCGAACTTCCGGCATCTTCAAGGTCAAACTATGAATAAATCAATGGCCTGTTGATATTCCAAGAAATTTAAATCCGACTTACTCACACGATATCATCTTTTTACTGACTTGGGTTCAGAAGCTCGGGGCATCGCCTGTTGATCGCGTGTTTTTGGATCATTAAAGTTTGTGTCCGAGGTTTTTCGTCTTCTTACTATCCGCCTTGCTAGGAGTCTGGATCAAGCAACATAGCTGGGGATAGAGTATTTCCACAATCCACATATCATATTGTTTGCTCGCTGCGTGACCGAACCGTAACAGCGCCACAATCGACAAGCTATCTAAGTATGTGCACCAGCGACCTGGTGATCGACTTGCTTCGATTTGCACGCTGAACGTTGACGTGAAAACAGCAGAGCTGTTGATATGAATTTGATTTTGCCTGTATGGTTCATAGTCTCCTGTGGCCTGAGTTGTCCCAAATCTAAACAAGAGAACTACTTGAGTCCCCGGCCGAAGTCGTTGGCTCGAAAGCCCAACTACTAGCTAGTGGGTCTCGATTTAGTGCTATGATAGTATTTCCGCGCCCGCAATGGCGCTCGTGCATCATAGCTATTGCCCTCAATGCATAGCTCCTTTGCAACTCCCC
Organism: Opisthorchis viverrini; assembly: GCF_000715545.1. Taxonomy (NCBI): domain Eukaryota; kingdom Metazoa; phylum Platyhelminthes; class Trematoda; order Opisthorchiida; family Opisthorchiidae; genus Opisthorchis; species Opisthorchis viverrini. The sequence goes on along the minus strand of NW_008752050.1, from coordinate 5,793 downwards.
CGCTTGACAACCCACTGACAATGCTGGATTTATGCACCAATTTTTCAGCTCCCCCCCCCCCACA
>NW_008752050.1:2060-5703 GCF_000715545.1 Opisthorchis viverrini | reverse complement strand
GAAACTGCGGCAGCTACAACCACTGTACGACGAGTACGCGGTTATTACCGCTGACAACGATGATGATGATGCTAGTGTCTCATATTTTGTCACACTCGTTTCATCCCCAAAGCCAGAGGGTCGGGAGGTCGTTTGTCAAACCACTTTCCATCCACTAAGCTCCAGATAACCTTGTCGTTACAGCTCGAAACTACTGACCGGTAGGTCCGTGGTTCGAATCCATCCTTGGCTTTTTTACTACTCGTGTGTATGCTTAGGCACTCTTGCATTATCCCAGCCGTCGTGCTTCTAGTTACATGGCTGCTATTCGCAGAATGGGTGCGACAGCTGAATGGTGCTTATTTTTGTTCATCCACACATATGACAAGTCTGGGTGCTACTTGGACGCCCCACAGTATAACTCGATTTGGTACCGAGATATGTAAATCGTCGCGCGACGATTAAACTGGAGTTCATCCGGTATTTACGTTCCTGGTCAATTTTTAACAGGAGACCAGAATCAATAAACGTTTTTCGTCCCATTGGTTGTTACCCATTGTGACGCTCAACAATATTGCGTCTTATGGTAAAGCGAAATTTCTAGAGGCAGAGCATCGGCATATTCATTTAGATTTATCAAGTGCATGAAGCGCAAGCCACTGGTCACGAGTGTTGTGTTGGGCACGCAACCCGAGCCTCCCTCAGTCGGTCCCATTTTTCCTTATTCAACCAAGTCTCCAGTGCTGAGACCGTCGGCTCATTGAAGTAGCACGGATGATGTACTTCTCAGTTATTTTCTTGTGCCTCCATAATCAACGAGGAGTTCAAACGAGCAACGAAGCTAATTTCATGCGAGCGGTATGTTTCTACGTTGGAACCATCCACTAATGAAACCAAAGTCTCCCGCTACCAAATGTCTGAAATTGCGAGCATGTTTATTACATTTATGTTGTGAGGCTCAACCGGAAGGCCGCCTGGATTATACAAGAACCGGCAGTGGAATGCACTGGCATTTCGTTTGTGGTCTTAGTGATGCTCGCATCCGTAGGACATTCATTACACTGTATTATTTATCATGTCAGCTGTGATCTCGTCCTGAGAGTGAGGTTAATCTATCATGTCATCTGTGATCTCGTCCTGAGAGTGAGGTTAATCCATTGTATTTGAATTGTTTATCAAAAGATGTGCTATTTCCCAGTAACCTAATCCGAAGGAGGGGGCTGACTTGTTTGGTCACCCATTGTCCAACGACAATTTGTCCTACCTTTACGAGTTTCAAATTGATTGCCCTTTATGTCATTGCTGGGATTCAGCCAGTTGACTGACAGGCAATCGACCGTTCGTTAACCTGGTGCTATGCACCTACCCTGGTTCTTCAATTCAGTTGAAACCTTTATCACAATAAGATGGTGAAGACCTCAGAAAGGTATACACGAACAACAACTTTCTTGGGGTGGGGGTGGGTTGTTCTCTCACAATATCTGGGAACTAGCCGTTGAGATCCGCTTTTAGGACACCTAATTACACAGACAGAAGGGCACCCCCATCGAGCGATGATTTATGGCACGGAATTGTCGCTTTTTACCCGACTCCCTAGCTGTAGTCCTTCCGATACATCTGAACCTTGGGGTTCGGTCCGACGTAGTACACGAGTTTATAAGGGAACTCACGCTCGAGTTCAGCTACAGTTCTTCATAGCTCCCAGGAAAGCAGTTTCATTAATGAGTCAAAGTAACGGTGATTATATTACGCTTCTAGATCACACCAACTGGCTAGTTTCGGTGAAATCTGCTAGATTCCCACCGGAAGGCCGGTGTTTTTAACGGTCCGAATATTTTTTGACGGTTGTGAAAGTGAATTTTCTCTTGCAAAACCAACGCATGAACCGGACTCCCGAATTCGTGCGTGTCCGCATATTTCACCAACCAGTAGTGAATTTCATCTCGGGATCCTCGCCCAAAGAGTTGAAAGCTGCCAAGGCGCTTATTTCTACACAGATGTGCTAGTGTCTGAACTTTCTCCAGGGAGCGTGATAATCATGACTCTCGGATAACTAAAGGTTATTCAACGTAACCGAGCTATTTATTATATGCAAGTCTTTATCTTCCTAATTAATTTCTTTCACTCAGCTGACACTATCCTAATTCTGACTGCGCTCCATTTCGGTTTCTAGTGTTCACGCTTCCAGTAATATCTCTTTATGATGGTGCGTGTACGGTAATCATGTGTAAATGTGCGAGATCGGACACGTCCCCATTATCAAGTGTAACATTAAGAAACTTGTCTTTTCTTCTCTGATCTCCAGGTGTGTCTTCTTGTTCTCATTGCGTGTCTCCAAGGCCGAGCCAAACAACTTTTCATGGAGGCAGCTTTAAACTTGGACTTTGATACACAAAACGTCATATTTCATCTGTTACGGGAACCAATGACCCAGCTCTCATCGGACCAGCAACTGACACGTGAAAGCATCTTAACGGGCTTCCGCGAACCTGTTCCAAGTCCACAAAGTTTGGCTGTCCAAGCGGATACGTTGAACCATCCTGGAGCTTCGGTACACTCCTCGACGACGTTGGTCCTCCCTGATAAGACAGAAGTCTTAGAGGTGCGTTTCTTCTCTTTAAATAAGCTCCACCTCCTTAGTTTTCACAATGATTGTCCACGACAGTGAATAGGAGTACGGGAAGGCCACCACAAAGAATGTGTGTACTCGACCTGTTTTGGACGGTCTTATTTCCTGAGGCGGTGGCTGTCGAGTAGCGTTGTCGGGACCCCAGTGGATAATTTTATCTTGAGGAAGTAACCTTGTCTTTCAGTTGTAGCACCTTTTCGATGCCTAGCTGCCATGCCACCCAAAGAAAGCACGAGGGCTGGGATACTACCAAGTTGCCCAAGCCAAGACAGGAGTTAACTTTGTGGTCCGTCACAGTGGTGTAATAAAGGCGATTCAAAACAGAAGTCGATCTTCTTGGAGACCCTTTGGGGTTGGTTCGTCAAGAAAATCTGGCTACCGTAGGCATATCTTAGAGGACCGTCACGAATGAACTGGACCTTACCGTAGTGTGACGGTTTGTGTGCATCCGTCACCCGCTAAGCTGTATTGGGTGTCCATGCGAGACTCAGTCCTCCATACCGGGTCGGTCAATGGTTACAGGTCTGACCAACGTGGTCCCCTGGCCCTACAATTTGGAGTTAGAGCAGTTGTTGGGGATAGATGGTTCAGTGGTTGGACTGCGAATTTACTGACCGGAAGGTCCGTGGTTCGGACCTCACCTCTGCCTCTCGATTTCTCTTGTCTGGGCTTGGGCAACCTGAGAGTATCCCAGCCCTCGTGCTTCTGGTAGCATGGCGGTTAGGCACCGAAAGGGTGCTACAGCTGAACGATTTACATAGAGCATGTGTGGTGACTTGTGCCGAAGGCTTTGGTCGAGGACTCTGTCCTCCTGTTAAGGTCTGGGCGCCCTGACAGTATCCTAGCCCACACACAACCATGACACTTACATGCCACATCGGCCGTCGCGTGGTTTTACCAGCTGTTACGGTTCGGTCACGCAGCGAGCAAACAATATGATATGCGGATTGTGGCAATACTCTATCCCCAGCTATGTTGCTTGATCCAGACTCCTAGCACGGCGGATAGTAAGAAGACGAAAAACCTCGGACACAA
>NW_008752050.1:0-1437 GCF_000715545.1 Opisthorchis viverrini | reverse complement strand
TGTTCTCCTTGTCTCCTTCAGAGTGGAACAAACCGTGAGGCGGACAACGTACCCTTGGTAGCAAGGAATGAAGAAGATTATGATGAGTTTAGGTGTTGTTATTGCGATCCTCCTTCAAGGCTGAGGTCACTTTGACCCCCCATGCGCTTGGCTGGATACATCGCACGAAATGATGGCTGATTGATGTCACTGACGTTTGCGCTGTCGGTTCCTTCACGAGGGTGTAGGCACCTCATAACGCTTGCAACAGGCCAGCATCAGGTCCCCTCCTCCACCCACTCCTTTCTATTCCTTTCATTTTAAGGCTTTGAATATACTTGGATAAATTCGACAAATACACTGGTTTGAATACCAGTTTGGTTTTTACGGGGGGCCCAAAGGAAACTCGCTTTTGATATTCTTCAGCTGTCGAAGAGCTTTCAGCAACCGTGTGAGTAGTTTCATTTACGGGAAAACTGTGGTTGTACGTGGGTGAAGCACCAGTGTCAACACTGATGTTACTATTTTTGATTATGGGGAATATTAAGATCATTCACCCGATCTCTGCTCACTGACCCTCCTCCGCTTAAACTACCGCTCTTATTGCGTAATTATTTCCCTCCTCAAACTGCCAGAGTGCATGGAGCCTGTGCCGCTCTACTTAACACACATAGTACCCATAGCAACCGATGAATCCGATTTTTCCTCCCCATTCTTTTTGTTCAAAGTTACGTATGTACTCATCCCCAGATCCAAAGGTTCTTAAAATCACTAAGGGATGCCGTGGCATTGTGGGAGTTGTACTAAGATTCACTGATGGACCTGGGAATCTTCGGTCGTTCGTGTGTGGCAAATTTGTAGTAACGGTATTTTCCTCAGTTTATTTCTCGGTCTGAACCTCACAGGCTAGCGTTTCGGTCAAAAGCAACCAGAAAAGGTGCAAACCATATAATAACGCCCAAAACCAGTTTGAAAACAATTGTGCAGCGCTTCACACATAAAGTGTATACCACAACAATTTTGTGGAATTTCTGATGCCTTCTGGACGCGCCGCTGGCAGCCGGTATTCGGCGAATACTGGTTCACGATTGGCTGTAGGGTCCAACGTTTCGACCAATCAGCGCTCGCCTTGATGCTGGACTGGCAAGCAACCTGGTTTTTTGGCCAATCGCTTGCCTCTTGGCCGTAGCATCGCCTAACTGCGAGCGGTATCGGTACGTGGTTCCGCCTAACAAAATCACTTGCCAAGACTAATTGTGACGTGGGACCACCCCCGTAATGACTTCACTGTAGAAAACCTGTCAAGCAAAAGTGATGGGATCACATTCTTGTTCATTTGTTGGCACTCGTCATTTCATTTGCATCTCACGGAGCTTCTCTTCTCTCCCTTTCCGCTTCCATGATAAATCCTAGGATTCCGATACCGGCAGGCTGAAGTATTTTTTACCTGGGTTGTCG
>NW_008752049.1:455014-455574 GCF_000715545.1 Opisthorchis viverrini | reverse complement strand
TGAAAAGTTTTGACAGCATACATTGTGTGCTCAAAACAACGTCACAAACAGAACATATAAGATAAGGTAATCTCCTGACGACCGGTGTGGGACAGCTGACAGACGTCAAAAGCTGCGCAATCTGCGGGATGGACAATGCACGACTTAGAATAAAGATGTGAATGGAATAAGGGAACGTTCGAGTTTTATAAGTATATATTTGCCTTCTGGGATTCTACCCATCCTTGCGTTTGACAAAAACATTATCAGCTATGATAGCTAGCCGATGTCAGTGTTGTTCGTGTTGTCAGTCTCTATCCGGATTGCCGAATTAGTTGTTCGGAAGTACGGACACCTCAAACCTATCGCAGCAGCTAAACAGCAGATTTCAAACCTGTAAACTCTCTCCAGTCTAAGGCTGAATGGACTCTTAAGGTAAAGCACTAATCGCCAGTGAAAACGCGCACCTGCATCCAGGTACTGGTGTACATGCCTCATTCGTTTGCACGTTCTCACGGCTGGTTGGCCCGCAGTTTGATTATATAGTTTCGTAAGACACTGTCTGCTCTGATCTTGATGTG
>NW_008752049.1:430080-445548 GCF_000715545.1 Opisthorchis viverrini | reverse complement strand
TACCCTTTCGCATTCGTCCCTTGCATTCACTTTTTATGTTTGTGACCATGCTCTCCAAAGATGAATGACAATAACTGCAGTGTACCGGTAGATCAGATCGCATTCGTGGTATTTTTTGGGAGAGAAGCAATTCGAAGAGCCTAGCTTAATAAACTTCATCTTCAGTAGTGGGTAATAATTCAAGTTCAGACGACCGATGGTGCATCTGTACATTTTTGCAGCGAAGCTGAGTTGATATTTCTAATATTAACAAATGAACGGAACGTTCAACAAGTATTCCGGTGGGATAGCTGTGGAGGGAATAGCCCTCGGACTTGCTTAGCGGTGGTACATCAGCTACAAACATGTTACATGGATGAGTCATTCTTGCTTCCACAATCGTTCATTAGCCAGTCAGAAAATAATGACTGTAGAGAAGGATGGCGCAATGAAAAAAACGATATGCTCCAGTTCGGTGTAGGTATTGTTGATGAGTCTAGTTACCTCGTCAAGAAAAGTCCAGTGTATCAGTTTAGTTCCGCTTATCAGGGTTCTTTCTTTTCAAAGCTTTAGTTTCAGTCAAGTAAATTAGAAGAGCAGAGGAGATAAATGCAGGTAGTGGAGATGATTGCGCGATCACCTGTTTGGCGTTCAACAATACTAACTGAATTAAAAACTGAAAACTGGGCAGCTTTACAATGAAGGCGATAGCTTTGAGGAAAATGCGCCACTGACTACTTAATTGAGGCACATCTGCCACTGTCACTAAGTAGTGATGAATTTATTCCCGGGACCTCAAATTGTTTCTTAGATCCTTCAGCCTTCCAAGGCTAGGCACGACCGCCACTACTCCATCCGGGTCACCCACAACAGACCTGGACCGACCGAGTCAGAAACCAAGTGGAAGCCTGTTAACCTGACTCGCAACAACCGTCTTCTGCTTAAAGGTTGAGAGGATATATCAGAATGGTCATATCTCCGATGCTCAGAAAAACGGTAATTACTCCGATCTCCCACTCAACGAAAATTGCCTGGCTAGGAAAGCCACTTATTTGCTGGATCTTCACACACCCGATGGAAGACGACGAATGACGACCGGCCTTTTAATAGTAAGCACAACCATCAACCCATCCATACGCACCACTACGCCCCCTAACAATTCATTGATGTTGTCAACTCGATTGGTGATGAAACGTTTGTAATCAAATTGCCAAGCTCAACGAACAAACCAACGGCTAGAAACGAGTGGACTATCAACTTATGGATAGTTATTAGATACTATTTTCTCGATAGAACCCTCATATGATGCCCTTAGGCCAGATTGGGCGAATGCCACCTTTCTTGCTGAACTAGTTGGCTGGTGCTGAATTCCTTCCTGAAACCTGTATTGAGAAAACAAGAACCGCTGTAGAGCTGTCTGATCTCCAAAATCCCACAGAGGAAACTCGAACTTTTCGGACACATACCGAATTACAGGCGACTGATAAACGGTCCGCTGATCTACACTTTTACATGGTGTGATACCGCAAATTATCGGCAGCCTCATCTGATGTTAATCGACCTATGAGAAAATGCATGCCATTTCATGGTCTCTTTCTGCCCTATTCATCGTGAGTATAATTTACAAGTAGTCAGGGGAATGCTAGGTTTCTCTGGCGATAACGGTCGGGAAAATTTGAAGTAACCCACAGGGAAAAGAAGTATGTCGTAATCTCACGGGAATCCATCAACATTGCTTTTGTCAGGTTCGGGAGGAAAACTGTCAACTGTACGTTCGAACAGACTTTTACCCAGAGGGTTACACTGGTTACTGAATAAAAAGGTAATCACCCTAACGCATTCCCCGGCAGCTATCATTTGGTGTAAGATTCTCATCTTTGGGGAAAAGTATTTACAAGGTGTCGAAAATCCCATTTCCATGTCCTCTCTTCAGAGACCATTGTACGCTCAGACTTCTCATTGGGAGCCACACGAGAAGGCTAAAAAGGACTGAAGAGGGACGAGCTACCAAAGGAGGACATGAGTAGTATGAATTTTTGGGGAAATTGTAAAATGACTGTGAAATCATACAAAGACAGACTTATCCCTTCCTTTTGGTTTATGAATATTGTACGCGCCCTAGACGGAAACATCTCCAGATGACACGACGAGATGCTTATTTCCTTGAAAGGTTAGAGCTGTGAGGCTTCTTTTGCACCCAATAGACTATAGGTCCCGTTGATTTGGATGTTTCCGGAGACAGACGGAAAGGTGCAAGGAAATGTAATACTTCGACCTCCAATGTATGGAAGTGATTTATACTAGCACATCGATAAGACATGTGTGTATACTCATCATCGGAGCCTATTCTCTGAGCCGAACGAAGCCATACTCTACTAAGAACCAAAGACGAAAACATTTGTATGATAGAGATGTCCCCTAAAATTACACAACAAAACAGTAAACAAGGGTAGATAGGGAATAGTGCATTCTGCTGTTCGCTGTTTTACTCTCCAGCTGCTGCAACCCAAATGCCCGGTATTTTGAGTGACAGGGCTTGAAAATCTATATAAATGGTAAAGCACACCGCCGTTGCAGGGTCTCCCATTAGGGGATAATTTCGTCAATTCTGCTACCAATGAGCATTGTTCGACCCAAGACGAATAAGAAGACCAGAGGGATATAACACCCGAAGCAGTAGATACATGTCCGTCACAAATGGGTACTTTCATTTGCCGAAACACATTTTCTAGGTAGTTCCTCTATAACGTTACATGTTCCCGAAATTTAAATCGCCCTTGTCTACAGGAATTGTGATTTAATATTTCGGTTTATCTCGATGTGTTTTATAAACTATATAGTCGTTATCCAGTGCAACACCCTCCTTGAGGGATGTCTAAATGTTGTCCCTGATGGTAGGCTTCCCTTGTGAGAACAGGTGTATAAATGAGCCAACGTCATTAATTTTCGAAGTCATTTGGAGAAAAATACGATAGAACATGAAGGCTTGCAACGCCTACTCCATAATTTTCAAAGAAAGCCATGAGTTGCATGTTTTTTTTTGCAAAATTCGAGCATTCTTGCCCTTCCTCGCCCATATTTCTCCTGCCCACTCTTATCTCACTTCGTTTCAATGAAACAACTTCGCTAGGGTGCCAAGGTGTGGATGGATATCATATGTATGGTGTGGTGAGCGGCCAAACAGCATAGGGATTCTACTGCAAATAGCTGAATCTGAACTATTTACGTTAAGCTATTGTGGCTGCGGTTGCAAAGTTTCATGCTCGTCATGATTCTAAATAATCTACTCACCGTTAGCCATACGCTGGGCCAAAGCGTTATAATATGACTGCAAAATCCACCGCGGCTTATTCATTTGTTCCTAATACCGTCAGGTGACCACACCATCGATGCATTTCCTCGTTTGCACACGAATCTGGTTTAGGAGACTAAACCGAATCCAGCTGAACCATAGTACACGACAGCCCGCTTCAACCGAAGGCGCTGCACCAGGTCGCCTCGTGTTTCGTTTGGTACGATATTCAGGATATCGCAATACGTTGTTATCTAGCGGTAACACGCTACTAATAAGCATGCTGAGAACCATTCAACAGTCCACGACCGGCTTTACATTTGTTGGTGCTCATCACGTAGGCTCAGCCCCGGAGTTTCCGTCAGCCTTACGTTCACTTGGACCCAAATTGGACAGATTTCGAATAATACTCTCATTTGCACACTTATTTGGTTTTCACAGTAAACTCAACTGCTTTCAGCTTAATCAGTGACAAAGGATATCTTACTCATCTAAGCCAAAACTGTGTACCATTAGCCAAATGCGGGTCAGGATATACGATCCAACAGGCACTGTCTGATTGTGGCGTTGATAGTCCAGTCAGCTGATCCATATCGGTCAATGACAGATCCCTTTCATTGCAATATCGGTCAATGACAGATCCCTTTTCATTGTATTATACCCGCCATCATCATCACCCATCAACCGGATAATCAAAGCTGACATATGGTGTGACCAAGTCACCGAGGTCCAGCGTGCAGAGCGGGAGCCTGATGGATCTGGGTGATCAAGTTGGAGGAAGCACACCTCCAAAAAGCTGAGTGTACATGCTGACAAACATACGTTCTGTCTACAAGAAAGAAAGCATCTCGAGCAAAGTCATTTTAGGTTTGTCCAAAATGTAGCTACTCATCCTCAAAGCCATGTTGCATACTTCAGTACTACGTATTGGACTCGCGCAATGTTTCAGAGACACCGATCGCAAAACACAGTCTTCGGAGATCTGAATGCAACGGTCACGTCCCTGATCCGTAAAACAGGATAGACTGGATCACAACAGTGTACACTCCACCTCGTTGTCAAAAACGTCGGAGGTTAGCAAACGCTACAATGTCCCTCCCGATTTGGAAAGTAATTCCATCCTCTGCCAGTCCTCTGAGACTTACACAGCTGCCCAGATGGATCAACTTCGAATGGAGATTTCGTTCTGTAAGCGGAGCTACTCTAACTGAGAGGCCGAGGAGCACTGTGGAGTTGTTTCGTCATTATTCAGAATGACCATATGACGGAGCTCCAGTGGTGAGTCTCGAATCCGCAACCTCCCGGCTAGTTGTTGGAAAAGTTAACCATTCGGCTACTAGTGATCAGCAGCACTTAACTCGCACTTAGAACTCCGCTTATCCATCAGTCACGGGATCCATATCACGTGATCACATGTGTGGGCCATCGGGGTCGATAACAGCATTCAAGTTATCTGATGGGGTGCGGCAGCTCCAGCACTTGTCATAAATGAAGCTATGGTCGACGAAACCCCGGCCAAGACGAAACTCAGCTTGGTTCCAGCAAACGTGATTATCCGACGACGGATCAACCTATAAAATTCAGTACCAAGGAGCACCGTGGAAGCCACAGTCACTAGACTGATACACCGGTGATTTCCGCACAACGTTCGTGCACCGTTTGAATATAGAATTCAGAGTCGAAGCAACTCATTCCGTCGGTATTCTGTCTTCACTCAAGATGTTACGGAGAAAAGCCATCAGATTAGCAACAAGAGAATCATCATCTCCTTTGAGCAGTGCAGAATGCAAACCACATGGACCAGGCGCTTTGTTGTACTCAAGCACTGAAATTTCGCGCCATTCTTCCGCTGCCAATGAGGGACTGGTGTCGGCGTTCCCTCCGGGTTGGTACGGTCGACTGAAATGTTCCTCAATGTTCAGCGCACCGTCCAAAATGATGGTTTTGTGAGTAAAGTGAGGTCCCGGAAATGGCTTCGTTAGCATCCGTCAACATCAGACCAGTTGGTCGGACTGACTATAATAAGGTGAGACTGCTTCCCGTAGCAAACGCCATCTCCACGTCTTCATTATCCACCAGCTTTCACCATCTATCCTTAGGTTGACGATGATGTGACAAAAACAGCTCGAAATTCACTTGGGTAGAGGTTAATACAGGTGACACACAGGGCAACATAGAACAAAATGGGGGCATTGTTTTGCTGCATCTTTGGATATAAATAGTATAGTTTGTTAGAGGTGTTGTTAACCTTAGAAATGCAACCATTTGCCACGAAGGCAGATCGCAAATATTCTGTTACTCTACAAAACATTCGACTGCTCGCGAAGGTCGATAAGTTCAACTACTTTGGAACTGTTGCATGTTCCTGTTACAATCCTAGGGCTGATGATGCCTAGAGGATAAGCAGGGCCACTGGTGTTTGTGGCACTATCTCAGCTGGACTCGTCATAGATGTATGTGGTTGCTCAAAGGCAGTTTTAAAGCCTTATGTACCTACAAACAGTTGCACAAAAGCTCCACAATTTTTGTCATGGCTGGCTACTGTTTAATTAACGTACCGAGTGAGTAGTCCAAACACGTGAAGAGATAATAGAGTAACTTTTCATACACTGAAAGACGGTTTGCTATAGTTGGGTCGGGTAAGTCACCGAGCACATACTTTTCTCTAAGAAGCTTCAATAAGCCTGGAAACAGACGCATGTTGTTCAACGGCAGTAAGGATTCGAATTACGAATGTTTCGATAGCACAACCTTGCAAGATCGGGAAATATCCTCTAATTAGTTTCAACTCCCATCGACACCTGCAGATAGTTTTCGTTTGGTTAATATAACGAAACCACGAGCGACTTTGGAACCTTAAACTGGACAACCTGTTGTAAATCGCCATACCCTCCAGTTTGTTCCTGTCATTCTAACTGTTAACAAAAGTCCCTTTTCTCTCCCTCTAGCTTTCCGTTTTTACAAACTGTCTGTGATAGGCATTCCAAGAGGGCAATTAATCACCTGAAAGCAGAAATTCTGAAAATAGTCACTACAATTGAAAGGACAAGTACGTGCGGATGATAAGTACTTTGTGGGTGCTTTAAGGTGACTACACTGACACAGACGTACCTAATAACGACTGCTTTCGGAGTACGCGTAGAAAATGGAGGGCATTTGTATCACATTTAAATTCGGTTAGCCCAAGCCGTCCAAACGTTGGGACTACCGGAATTTCAGGCAAAAACCGAATAAATCTTACTGTGCGTTGGTTGATCTTCAAGTATCACGTTGATTTAGTGAGATATGATTTTCTTTCTTTAGGACATTCTGTCCATGTCAGGGTGATGGATACTAATCGAACTCAGGTTTCGACTGCGGGGGACATGCACCGTCTCCGAAAAGATGAACTGAGTCAAAACAATCCGAATGGTTAAAGGGGCACCTATAAGGCGACCGAAGCTGCACTGAATTATATCACGATGGTTAGGGACACTAAATATTAGCGATAAACTTCACTACAAGGGTACCGTTCACTTGGAACATTCCGAAGTGAAACATTTTCGAAACGCAAACCTAAACGGATTCGCTCAGACCAACCCACACGAGCTAGATTCTGAGACAACGATTGTTGAACACCTGAAGACTTCTCAGTTCCACTGCTCGAAAAGGCCAAGTCTCATAGCAATATAACAAAACAGCCCGAACTGTAACCTGATGAGATTCAAGGACACCGTAGGTGCCTCAAATTATCAAACGCGACTGGAGCCTTGCTAATTCGTGCATTGACCTCATCTGTCACACTAGTCAGAACTTCCAAGATACGTAAAACGCTCCATAACTTTCAGTGCCCCCTGGTTTGTAAGTGGCGTGTTCAGCATAATCCTGCACTTTGTGGGTACAAAGTGCATACTAAAAGGACGGGATGACTGATCAGTTCATCCAAAAATACCTGTGTCTTCTCCGTTTCGAAAACGAGAACAATGTCGTCTGCATATTCCAGATCGACAAGGTTTCGTGACAGGCTGTTCGGACGCCGGGGTTGTGGAGACCCTCCAGTGTTCGTCTAATGATTTCATCTATTAAGGATTTAAACAGGAGCGCCCCTGACGAACACCGCTTTGTGTACTGAAGCTTTTGGAGAGCTCCCCGTATACTCTCACATGTCAGGAAGTCTGAGGACCATCATCATTATTATCGGGTGTGAGAACTGCGTACTTGTTGAACAATGATTGTAGCTGCCAAAGTTTCGTTCACGGATGATTTGGGGAGCGGGGTAAGTAGCTGCGCTTTGGAGGTGGGGGTTGACAAATTTGTTCGTAAACGCAAGACTGTCAATGGACTGTTAAGTGGGGGGTTGAAAACGGAGCTGCGCACTGAAAGCGACAGGGGGGGGGTTGGAAACGGAGCTGCGCACTGAAAGCGATAACCTGAATGCAAGAACGCCATCGGGTCATTTCTGACAATGTCTCTATCGATTGATGTGACCCAGTTCAGGATGCTCATCCAGGGAGACGGTAAAGTTTAGTGTAACTGAGTTTCCTGGGAATGGTTTTCATACTTCCCTGCCAAGTTATTGTTTCACCTCGCCTGGCTCGTTTGCCCGCGGAAACAGCCTTCGAGGAAGTCGATCGACTGGCATATGGAATACGTGCCGAGCGCAACCTGTGGCGTGTGACCAGTTTGTAGCTATCCCTTCACCCACATACTTGACTGTTCACGACACTCATCTTTTTTCCTAAACTCAAAAACCACGTCACACAAAGGTGACTCATCTGACACTGACTGTCTACACCGTCTAGTAGCGTAATGTGCTAACTCCCATGCAGATGTACCTAGATATAGGAAAACCGAACAGTCAACACAGACTCACGCGAGTACAGTGAGCAGAAAGTCAACCACACACCACAAGGCCACGGACAATAAGGAACACGTGTAGCAGCTATACTGCGGGGAAAACAAGTTCCCACCGTCCGGACTTTCACCAAGGGATTCTCACAGGCGACAAGTTCCCCTTTTTGATTTGCTTCTATTTGGCATTGCACTTATTTTTACAAGTTGTAGCTGACCACTGCCAACAATAGAAAACCTTTTATTACTGCACCTCTGAAGTGAAGTATATTACGGCTACCACAACCTGTGCACCGATAAAATCACCTATCGTATGCGAGTTGTTTCTTCCAAATACTGCACGAAGTACTTCAGCACTGCTGACCCGGTGTTCCCACCAGACTCGGGCAATGCTCCGAAGACATCGGCGGTCAAACACTGAAAACCTTTTGACGTCCTCGGCGCGCAGCAACCACGTTCATGACCCGTATAGCAACATGGATCACACAGCAGCATTGTAAACTCAACCCTTAAAGAATGAGCTGATGTCACGCATAAGCCAAGGGTGACACAGGTTCACAAAAGCTGTTCTGCCCTTCCCAACTTGAATGGAAATATCATCTCCCGCTGGATTCCCGGGACTGATACAGCTGCCCAGGTAGACAAACTTGTCTATTACATCAAGCGGCTCATCTGCAAGCATAAGGTAAGGGTTCGATCCTAACCAGTCTTGCGCTAGCACCTTGCACTTTGCAAGAGTGAAGCGCATGCCAAACCGTGAGTCAGAATCGTTTCGACTGTTTAATATTGTTTGCTTTACCGCGGTGTCAGATACGAGAAGAGCTATGTCGTCTGCATACTAAACATCCGTGAGCTGATGTCCCGGGAGCGTTTCGACTTCACAGGCATTAGAGGCTGGTAGTGAGTCTTCCATAATCGCATCAATGACGAAGTTGAAGAGGAATGATGGAACAAGACATTCTGCCTGACACCACTTGATGTGGTGGACGGAAGTTGGCGGACAGCGCCTTGAGGAGGGACAAGAATTTATGAACCACCTTTCAGATGAAGGAATACAACCACTGTGGGCTGCTAGAAGCAGTGCCGCTGTTCTGGAAGCTGTCGGAGGGTGAAGATATGATCGATGCACCCTCTTGCAGGACGGAACCCAGCTTGGTTTTCACGGATCTGCCTCTCCCTGTGTTCAGTCAACCGTCGAAGGATAAGACCAGGGAGAACTGATGCCACAGCTAACAGGCTGATGCCCCGGTGATTTTCACACAAGGTCCACGCACCCCTTCTGAAGATAGGGATAACTGTCGGCATGCCCATTGTGCAGGGATCTTCTGTTCGTTCCATATAACACCAATAATTTCTGTACGGATACTTTATTTATTCCGACG
The DNA here is from genome assembly GCF_000715545.1 of Opisthorchis viverrini. Lineage (NCBI taxonomy): Eukaryota > Metazoa > Platyhelminthes > Trematoda > Opisthorchiida > Opisthorchiidae > Opisthorchis > Opisthorchis viverrini. The sequence goes on along the minus strand of NW_008752049.1, from coordinate 436,065 downwards.
GGAATCAAGGTTTACAGTCCATTCGCCCGTATGTATTATTTCCACAGGTTGTGTTGCAGGAGGCCAGCTAAGCTGCTCCCCGAAGTGTTTGGCCCATTTCCCCGATCGAAGTTTTTTGCGACAAATCACTTATCGTTTCAATGAACGTTGCTTTCCTAGGGGCAGTCGATCGTATCAGTTGATATAGGGCACGGATGTTTCCCGTAGCGAGAGCCTTCTCCATTTCCCGAGCTTTCGATGTCCACCAGAGCTCCCGGTCTTCCCTTAGACTTTTCGCTATTTGTCGTTTCAGGGATTTCCCTGGGCTGTCGTACTCGCTGCCTACTGTTATGGCTTTCCTGACATCAATCATGGACAGCAATCCCGACGACATCCAGTGGTCTTGTGGTCGAATCGGAGAAGTCGAATTGACAGCACCGAACGGCGCCAACATAGCTTCTTTCACAATTTGACACGCTTCATTCACAGACTCACCGACACCACAGTATTTGTTTACTGTGGAGGGCTGTTGGGTTAGCTCAGATCGGCACCGTTGAGTTATGGTAGTTCTTCAATGGTAGTGCATTGGAACGCTTCTTGCTGGTTTGCGACGGCCCGGAGGGAAGAAAATTGTCAGGCGTGCACGCACCAAGGCGTGATCGGAATCAGGTTGTGTGCCCCAGAAGGAACGACATTCTTGAATTGTGGCTCTCCACCGATGGCTGATGGCCACGTGGTCCAACTGGGTCTAGGGTTGACTTGTAGTTGGTGGCCGCCAGGTTACGCTATGAGAACGTTTATGTTGAAAGTTTGTACTTGCCAGAAACAGTTCATGACCAGCACACAACTGAAGGAGTCGATTTCCGTTGTCTGTGCGGCGAGTATCGACTCCGAATCAACCTCCCAAATGTGATTCCAAAGAGCTCAGAAAACCTACTTCAGCATTCATATCACCTTCAAGGATCACAATGTCCGTGCTTTTGGCTTGACAAATCAGCCCAGACAGCTCCCGAAAGTATCCTTTTCTCAGTATCAGAACTGCAGTCCGGTGGGACATAAGCCGGCACCACAAACAGACACCGCTTTCTATGCCGAGAGGCATTTAGTTTGATTGAGTTGGATAACCGGACGGTTGCTCACTGGGATTCAATCCAACAAGGCGCGTTCAGCTCTGGGGCTGTGTCACTCACACGACACATGTTCCACGAACCACAGCTTCAGGATCACTGGACACACAGAGGGATAAATATGACAGAGCTAAGTTCATGCTTGGCTTTTTGAGGTGCATAACCACGCTTGGATCTTGTATGTGTGTTTCGGAGACACAGCATACATCAATTTGGGAGTATAAGGTTACAGCAAACACTCCGTTTGCCAATTTGACATACAGCACGGACGTTGGAAGCTCCTATGTAGAAGGAATCTCGTGGATTTAGAAGGGTGTTCTTTTGTTTATTTTTAATAAGCAGAGAGCAGCATAAGGCCCATTCGCTATATCTCCCTGAATCTCAAGGGACGTGTGTATCAGGTTACAGTTCGGGCTATTTTGTCATATGGCTATGAGACTTGGCCTGTTCGAGCAGCGGAAAGGAGAAGTCTTCAGGTGTTTGACAATCATTGTCTCATAAGCGTAGCTCGTGAAGGTTGGTTCCATAGAATCCATAACCAAGCCATTAGAAAGCGAGTGTCTGGTTGTGTAAAAGGGGCTTGTATCGAAGAATGTGTCCAGCACGAAGAGCTGCGTTGTTTAGGCTATAGGTCACGTACACCATTTGTCAAAGACAGTGCTGTTTGTTATGTTCAACTCAGAGAGATGGCCAATGTTTGACCTAACAGAGGAGTACGAAGGGGATTACGAAGTGTTTGGATGCGTTCGGTGCTGCTTACCTTACAGGATGCGGACCATGTGATTCCCAGTGCGCCTGGTTGGAGACGCTGTAAGATATGACAGCTCATCGATGTCGATGGCACTCTTGTATTCCGTTTCTATCCAGATTGTCTGAATGTGTTTGGAGGTGTATGTTCCTCGGAATTATTGTGGTAGTCTAGCATCAAGCCCCTTCTCCGTCCACTTTTATTGTTTTCTTCACAGTAAGGCTTTCAAACTAATTAGGGTTGTACGCCAGCGAAGCGTCAGTGTTGAACACTAATGTTATGCTGTCCATGATCATGACGATTGCAATAGTCTACTTTCCCATCCCACGGTCGGATAGATTTTGAAGCAAGTCAGTGTGCACCACAAGAAACCTAGCCTGTATGGGATTACACAAAGGTGTAGAGTGGGATAGAGAAACCCGTAGTGTGCGTAAACGGCACATTACCTTCCGTTTTTCAGCCCACAAACCGTGCACTGAAGTCTAACGTTTCTAGCTGCTACAGCTTCACTCACCGAGAACAAAGCTAATAAGGTGGTGATAACACCCCATCGAAACCGACGGCCCAATCAGTTCACTGACGCCGAGTGGTCCTACTTGTCATATATGACAGAGCTATACATTGAGGGCGATAGCTTTGACACAAGACTGCCAGCGTGACACAGCCATATCTGCTAGAGTCACTAGTTACTGGTTTATCTCGTCCCGCGGTTACCATCCTGAGAGAGAAGTTAACAGTGAGACTCAGCTGACAAGTAAAGGATTTCCTGCTTTGTTGCCAAGTTATGGACCGAATGCGTTTGAATCGTCTCCATCCGACACGACGGGTGAGATACGGTCAGACTTCCCAGGCCTGGAGAAGAGCAGTCAAAATGCAGAGGTTGGGTTCGAACTACGGACGTTCCGGTCAGCAAGTTCCAGCTCTGACCGCTGAGCTATCTCGAGCCGTCATAAAGAGACTGGACCTAACCGTGGTGTGACGGTTTGCGCACCTCAGCGATCCATTGAGCTATACTGGAGAGTGTCCCGCGACACTCTTGTATTCCGTTTCTATCCAGATTGTCTGAATGTGTTTGGAGGTGTATGTTCCTCGGAATTATTGTGGTAGTCTAGCATCAAGCCCCTTCTCCGTCCACTTTTATTGTTTTCTTCACAGTAAGGCTTTCAAACTAATTAGGGTTGTACGCCAGCGACGCATCAGTGTTGAACACTAATGTTATGATGTCCATGATCATGGGGATTGCAATAGTCTACTTTTCCATCCCACGGTCGGATAGATTTTGAAGCAAGTCAGTGTGCACCACAAGAAACCTAGCATGTATGGGATTACACAAAGGTGTAGAGTGGGATAGAGAAACCCGTAGTGTGCGTAAACGGCACATTACCTTCCATTTTTCAGCCCACAAACCGTACACTGAAGTGTAATGTTTCTAGCTGCTACAGCTTCACTCACCGAGAACAAAGCTAATAAGGTGGTAATAACAACCCATCGAAACCGACGGCCCAATCAGTTCACTGACGCCGAGTGGTTCTATTGTCATATATGACAGAGCTATATATTGAGGGCGATAGCTTCGACACAAGACTGCCAGCGTGACACAGCCATATCTGCTAGAGTCACTAGTTACTGGTTTATCTCGTCCCGCGGTTACCATCCTGAGAGAGAAGTTAACAGTGAGACTCAGCTGACAAGTAAAGGATTTCCTGCTTTGTTGCCAAGTTATGGACCGAATGCGTTTGAATCGTCTCCATCCGACACGACGGGTGAGATACGGTCAGACTTCCCAGGCCTGGAGAAGAGCAGTCAAAATGCAGAGGTTGGGTTCGAACTACGGACGTTCCGGTCAGCAAGTTCCAGCTCTGACCGCTGAGCTATCTCGAGATCAAGCCGTAAACGTCCCGCGGTTACCATCCTGAGAGAGAAGTTAACAGTGAGACTCAGCTGACAAGTAAAGGATTTCCTGCTTTGTTGCCAAGTTATGGACCGAATGCGTTTGAATCGTCTCCATCCGACACGACGGGTGAGATACGGTCAGACTTCCCAGGCCTGGAGAAGAGCAGTCAAAATGCAGAGGTTGGGTTCGAACTACGGACGTTCCGGTCAGCAAGTTCCAGCTCTGACCGCTGAGCTATCTCGAGATCTGTCAAGCCGTAAAAATGCTTCTGCACGATGCCGCATTCTTTTTGGGCTTACAGCTAACAAGCGCGATCGATCCAAACTGACAACATGACAACAACTGCAGTTACAGCCCTAATGGTCATAAAACGTGGTTGTAGTAAAGGGTCGCAAAAACGAGGAATCCATAGGCATAAACTAAAGTTGCCAAATTAGGAGAATTCGAATTCGAAAGCACACGGACGTGACCGTTAAAAATTTATGGCACGAAACAGTGAGCAAGTGAGGTGTTGAGTAACAAACAAACTGAAACCCAGTTGAGTGGAAAATGGAAAGAAAAAGTAAGTGATATGTATGGTAAGTATTACAGTGTTATCAATCCGCCCATTGCATCGTAGTCTGTTTCTTCCTCTTCTGCAGGAGAGTACTTACGAGAGCGTTCGGACGGAACAGCAGGGCGACTATCACCAGAGCCTGCACGTCTTGTGGATATTGGTGAGGAATCCTCTATGATATGTTCTGACCTACGGCCGCTGATGCTGGAAACTGTTGAACGATAGTTTGGTGGCAAGCAAGTGCGTTGGTCTGCTGGTCGCACTGTGATGATCAGATTCGAACTGTTGGCAACCATCATGTCGGTAACCTGATCCATTGTTTTACCAGCCACTTCAATGCCATTCACTTCTATGATCTCATCATCCTCAGCCAGCAAGCCCGTGCCATAAGCGACCCCGTCTCGATCTAAGCGAGAAACGAAGAAGGCTGGCACAGCCTCATATCCGTTGATGGTGTGGTGATGACTGACTCCACTGCGGATATACAGGCCAAATTGCTTGTTTGGTGTTCGGACAAGGCGCACACTAGGGAGAACCAAAATAATGGTTAGAAAAAAAACAGCTACCGCAACAAATAATACCGATATTTAAGATACTCAACGTTCTTCTGTAAATACGCGAACAAATGAACAAGACGGCAAAAATAAAACAACGGGGAATATCATTACGTTTAAAGGTGTGCTACCATCTTTGGTGCACACAGCCACGATAATACTATAAATAGTGATGGGCCGAGCGGAGAGCGGACTAGAGATAATTAGAATGCTCCGTCGTTACCCTCCATTTCAAAGTGACAGGCAAATCTCCTGCTTGTCAGAAGTCACTGTTCTGCACATTTTGATGCTGACACAAGAAAAGTAGGCAATAACATAGAGCAAACTCTAGCCATAGACAGTACAGTGATCAGTTCAAATTTAGGTGGCATGAGAATATTGTTAGTTGTGTAGAGAATAAGTGTTCGATCAGCCAATAACTCCCCACGCTTCCGCTCTCAAAGTGTATTCAGCCTGTCTTACTCAACCGACAAATTGAGGGGTTGATAGCAAATCGAAGGACGCTTCTCTCTTATTCTTTTTCCGCTGGAACTCTTTGAATTTTGTCAGAGCGCTTGGAAGCAAGTACATTTTCCGAACACATTACGACCTGCTCATCGGAACTATTCCTGAACATTTGGCGTTTTCAGGAGAAATGGAGAAAACTGGATCGTTGTACCAAACGGCCAGCCAATTTTTTTTCAGATGCAATCCTCAACAACCACAACTGCTCGTCAAGGATTAGCAACAGGAACCTAAAAAAGCATCGTTACTGGGCTGCACTGCTCCTAACAGATAAGCTTTTTCGCTAATGACGTTCACTAAGAGATAGGTCATTGTGCTACGGAGTTAGATAAGAATACAGGTCACGTGTAAACGTTACCAAAATGGAAGACTCAGCGGACTAACAAGCAAACTAAAACACGAGTGCGGTGTCAAAACACCAACGTAGAAACGCCTGTTTGTGCCCAAAGGCTTCAGAGTTTCAAACGAACCGCAATTAACCCTTCAGAAAGAATTACATGATATGCTACCTATATATTCTAGAAGCCGAACAAAAAGTTCTAAGAATGCATTTGACCCGACAGATCATAGAAGTTCGTTTCACATCATGCCGAGAATTTTCATTCTAGGTTATATATATATAT
>NW_008752049.1:424163-430008 GCF_000715545.1 Opisthorchis viverrini | reverse complement strand
TTTTCATTCTAGATTATATATATATATATATATATATATATATATATAGTGTCATAACGACCCAACCTAGATCCTTTGAAGATTTGCATTCGCAGCGTGAGAGCATTTGCTGCCGGATAAAAAGGTGGCTTTGAGGCATCGATTCTGTAAAAAAAAACGCCTCTGTGTACAGAGCCGGTTTACCAGTCTGAAGGATCACATAACGGAAGAAATAATAACATTAAAGGGAGGACTATGGAAGTTTGACTATACTGGGTGAGGCACACCTCATTGGTGTTGGCGGAGTCATAGCCATCAGTCTAGTCGATTATCTGCGACAAGTTATGAGCCCCGCCCTGTCAACTAACAGTAACACGATAAAAATGTTGCACATACATTCTCAAAGCCCTCAGTTTTGGTACGCAAAGGGAAAGCACAGGACGACCAAACAACTAAGATGGACTGGAACAGAGAACTCTCGGTCAATGGCACGAAAATATCCAAAAAGACAAACTCACCGGCGTAGCTCCCTGGGGACGATATCGACATCCAGAATTGAGGAAACAAGATGAAAGTCATTTTTCATCATAATTGCTCGGGCTGGATCCTTCGGTTTATCCACACTGGCGTAGGAACGGAGCACACTAGCGGCACTTTTGTGCGGACGGGTTGATTTAGTGGACTTGTAACCATATAACTCCCCGTAGCTCTCACCTGAGGTGCGTGTCAATTGAAGCGGGTAAGAAAGGCATACCTTTTCTCTGAAGCAGTATACGCAGCAGTCGTTTCGAGGCTGAAAGTGCTACAGCATAGTTGTTGTCATTATTGATCGGCAACAAGTCGGAATTTTTTGGATCCACATACTGGACAACAAACGGAATGCCTTGCAGGTGGTGTAGTTGTTCTAGGGAGGCGTAGAATTCATTAAACTGTTTCAGTGCGGCAGGATTTATACTGAACCGTCTGAACTCCGCATCAAACTATACAACAGAACTGGAAAAAGGTTAAAGAACGTACTTTGCTTTTGACTTCTAACAGCGCAGAATCAGTCATTCTGAATTCATCAAATTGATGACAACTCGTTTATAGGACCGATGAAACGATACACCGCTCAAAACATATATGGTCAATGATAAGGTCGTAGTCGTTGGGCTGGAGCCTACAGGTCTTTCCAGTGAACGTACGAAATCAAGCCTAAAAATACGGAAAATAGAACAAAATTAAGGTAGTAATCACTAGTTCGTACCTAGTCCCTTAACCAGCTGTGGTTGACCGGATCGCAATAAATTCTAGATTGCATGCTGTTAGGCTCCAATGCGTTCGCAAACATTCGGATCACTCCAGAACACCCGGAGATTGGAAGTGGGTCTTTTGCAGACGGACACAATACACATGAACGGAACAAAATCGAATACATCACATCAAGACTCAAAACACTACAGTATAATATAGTGCAACATATAAAATAGGACTGAGGGCGGTGGAAAACGACGTCCACGATGGCAATCAAACCAGAGCCTCTAAGTGAGGCGTCACTTGTCACTCTCTTAGATGAAGACAGTGGACAGGAAAGAACAATTAATGCTTACAGCGTTTGCCAGAGTGTCTGCTGTCCCGTACCACACAGACATCCTGTACACACGCACATGGCCAGTGATTACTAGTCATTATTCGGCTTATTTTATATGAAGATGGCGTAGAAAGTCACTTCTGATACAGCAGGGAAGCATGTATCAACATGGATCTTGTTATCTCTGATGACTCCCAGTACCATTGCAGGTTTAGTTCCTATGACACAAGGCCGGGGCATTGCAGCCTAGCAGTCGAACTGCATTACGAACCTAGAACCTAGGATGTTCTGGAATTAGCCAAGATTCTGTCCATACGATGATGACCACTAAACGCTACTTCTATTACCGTCATAGTCTCAGCTGTCTGATGACGTCAGAAACTAGATATGTTTGAGTTAGTTTATAAGCGGGTGGATCAGTGTGCTCGCTGGTGGCCGACCGGACCAATTCGACCACCACACTACAGTCGCAGCAGATTCAGCTAGCTCCGTCTCCAGGTCCAACAGATCCGATGATACCATTGCGTCTTGCACGTCTCTGCTCTCTAACTAGAAGCTGTCGATCGTTGAATTGGCCGGATGCGATCCGTATGGCTTTCCTGTATGGTTAGGACGAACAATTCTACCCTTTGTAATATTTCACTGAGATTTTATTTTCTCTGTTGTAGCCAACTGAGCCGCAGCCTTCTTCAATTGATTCATCTGCAATATAGCCGATTTTCATCTGTTGTCCTTTGTTTTCTTCCTTGAAGTTTTTTCCCACCCAAGTAACTAGACTGTCAACGTGATAGAATAAATTCCATTAGGCTATTAAATCACCCAGATGTGCACCATGTTCGTGGTTCCCTCAGCCATCTCTTAAGGATGTCATCCGGATTTGGTCACCTCAGTGTCAATCAGCTTTTGATAAAGTTAAATCACTTCTGTCATCGGACCTGCTGCTTACACATTACAGCCCCTCTATGGATACCATCCTAGTATCAGATGCATTCAATCATGGGATCGGAACATTCATTTCCCACAGACTTCCTGATAGATCTGAAAAAGCCATCGCCCATGAAGCTCGATCTTGAAACCAGATGAACGCAATTACAGTCAAATAGAAGAAGCACCGGCTATCTTATTTGCCGTCAAGAAATTCCACAAAATGATTTACGGTCGCCAGTTCACACTCCTTACCAACCACAAGCCGGTTGTCATCATTTTCGGTTCGAAGAAATGCGTTCCGGTATACACTACAAATCGTCTCCAGCGCTGGGCGACCATTTTCCTTGACTAGAATTTTGCAATCAAATACCAGTCTACAGATACCACCGGCCAGGCAGACACCTTATCAAGACCGATGGACTCACAACTAGAGTCGGTAGAAGACACGGTTGTGGATTCCATTTCTGTCGAATCGGAAATTTGCACTGTCCCCGCTGCATCCATTCGAGCCCTTCCAGTTACTTCAGTAATGGTCTGGGACGAAACCAGATGTGACCCCGTATGCCAACACTACAACCGAACGTTGGCCATCGTCAGTGATACGAAACATTCAGTCATTATTGCACAGACGATTTTCTCTATCTGAGGTCAATGGTTGTCCTCTTCGGTGGACGTGTTATAAAACCAACCAAACAGCAAGCGCGGGTACTAAAACGGTTTCATTTTAAACACCCACGTATCAACTGCATGAAAACCTTGACGCGCAGTTATGTATACTGGCCGGGTGTGGAAAAACATATCAAAGAACTTGTGCAGTCCTGTCAGTGATCTGCAAAATCGCCACGGAAGACCGAGTTATTTTATTGGCCTGCACCAACTAACTCTTCGTCGTGTTTACATGTTGATTTTGCTAGACCAATTAACAATCAGTATTACTTTATCATCGTTGACGCTTACAGTAAATGGCCGGAGGTAATCACGATGGATCACACGACTTCCTGCTACACAGTTTTGCAGCTCACCCGAATCTTCTGCCACTTACGGCACGCCAGGAACATTGGTGGCAGAGGATTTACCTCGGCGGATTTTGCCTTGTTTTGCCAGCAATATGGGGTTCACCACGTTAGATCACCGCCATTCCATCCTCAGTCTAACGGACAGGTCGAACGCTTTGTCGACAATTGCAAACGAGCGCTTCAAAAACGTAAAGGGGAGGGAACGTCAGCGAAGACTATTGAAACCTTCTTGTTAGGCTACCGTGAGATATTGACCCAAATGTGTCAAACAACGACTCACCCGCGGAAGCGCTTTTTGGGAGTAAAATCCGTTTACCCATAGATGAAGTGCGCATTTACGAAAAAGGAACATACAAATGGACCGATAATTCAACCGCCATCATGGTGCCGTTCACACCACCTATAAACCAGATGATTCGGCCTTGACTGAGGACTATCGCACGGTGGAGAGAAATTGACTCTTGGTTACATCAAGCGTCGCGTGGGCAACGTCATATACGAAGGTGACGTACAGTCTGTCGCACGGGTCTGTCACGCAAACCAACTTCACGCTGATCACGCTGCACCGGCTACATCGGATAACTCAATTCCCCTGAACACACTGTTAGATTCCCTTGAGTTACCGCCTACACATGTGCCTCTTGCACAAACAGACAACCTCCCAGTCGAATCCATATGCACACCAAGACGGTGGTCCCGTCGTAACCCAAAACCATTTACACCAATGCAGGTGATTCAAAATCTGAAAACCTACACACATTTTGAGAAGGGAGGTATTAGGACAACCAGGTCCTAACGGACGATTCTATCCTTTGTAATATTTCACCAAGATTTCGTTTTCTCTCTGTTGTAGCCTACTGAGCTGCAGCGCTTTCTTCCATTGTTTCATTTGCAATATAGCCTATCTTCTTCCGGTGTCTTTTGTATTCCTTGAGGTTTTTCCCCATTCAAGTGACTAGACTTTCAGTGCGATAGAATAAATTCCATCAGGCGCTTAAGTCATCCAACTAGCTCCCACAGACAAAACACCTATGCCACCCTGTTTTGTGCTCCCGCTTCCCATTTTACGAGATTAATGTCATCAGATTTTAGACTTTTGTTTAACGTACCATATTTCACTTTCAATGTTCTCCTTCGTGATCAGCTAACTGCATAGGTGTTGCTTCGGAATCCCATTCCCCTTAATTGGTCAAACATGTCCCCGGTGATTACGGTCGTAGTAACCATTCACTAGGACGTACCGGTTAGAGGACTACCGTGTCCGATACCCACTCATTCAACTGAACACCAAGGATCCACATCACGTAGTGCGCATGAGATCTGCTCGAATGTCGAAGTGCATAAGCACGTGGCCCATAGTTCAATGCCACACCGGAGTCAGGTAGAAATATGGACTTTTAGACGTACAGCTCGGTCTCCGGTCGCAGCCTCCGAGTTAGTCAGTGGTTAAGGCGTAAAATCACCGACCGGGATGTCTGCGATTCGAACTCAACATCGACATCTCGAATGTTTCTGTATAGGCTTGAGCGTGTAGCTACCCAATCACTCACGTACTTGACTGTTCACCTGACAGTCGCTCACTGTACCACGAGACTTGACCTTTTTCATACCCACAAACCATCACATTAAGGTGACTCATCGGACATCAATTGTCTGTGCTGTCTAGTGAGTGTAGTAACTACTCATGTGCTGACGCGCCCACGTACACGCAAACGGACCTACATATAGGGAAACCGAACAGTCAGTGCACAGAGACTGGCGCGCGCCCAGGGAGCAGGAAGTCAACCACTCTCCACAAGTCCACGGACAATTATACAACACGTCATACGGAGTCAGTCATACGGAGGAGAAAACCCGTTCCCGCCGTCCGTCGTCACAGACGACAAGTTCCTCTCTTGACTTGCTCCCATTTCATTTCGCAACCCACCACTGCCAACCACAGTACAAACTTTTATTAGTGCATATACCTTCTGATTTGTGTTATGGTCATCATCAGCAGTGCACCAATAGGGGACCTGGTATTACCTCAACCCTATTCTTCCTTTAGGTGGAACGACCACTAGGTACCAAAAGGGTTGCAGCACATCGTCTTCCCTGGATCGCCACACCAGCATTGGCAATACGAGATCACGGCTCATGGTCAAGGACTTGTAATGTGCCGGTAGATGTCAAAGTTAACTACAATCGCTAACTAAAATCCTTGTCCAATTTCAGAAGCGACATCAGTAATGAAGGTAGAACATGAAGACATCTTTGAATGCTACCCAGAGGAGGTCGAGAGCCCCCAACCCAATGACTAACACACTTTGTGTTTATATGTTTGTAACCCCGCATTCTGCTGCTGTCACCTTCC
>NW_008752049.1:416853-422932 GCF_000715545.1 Opisthorchis viverrini | reverse complement strand
TCCCCAGGCGTGTTTAGCCTTGCCGTTCACTGGCACTCATTCACCTGAAAAGCACAAGCAAAGAGAGGGTGTAGCACTGCATCTTAAGTTCTCAGCGCGGAGCAATCTTGTCAACGCGGGGATGCAACTTAAAGGGTGTCTGAAACTGTATTGGACTGGGTACGCAGCGCAGCGTAAGTGACTGTCGGAAAGGGTTATTTCACGCGCCAACTACACAAAATGTGAAAAATTATTGTCGATTGAAGTTGTATGAGCTTGATATTGGACTGGGTACTAGTTGCAGCGTAAGTGACTGTCGGAAAGGGTTATTTCACGCGCCAACTACACAAAATGTGAAAAATTATTGTCGATTGAAGTTGTGCGCTATGAGCTTGAAATTCTTACCAGGTCCCTGCTGTGTACTAGTTGGGTAAACAGTGAAAACCCCGTTGGCATAGGCGAGAACTAGGTCTCCTTGGCTGCGACGATACTCCAGTGGAAAGAGGCTGAGCATTCCAGGATGCGTTGCATAGTCCGCGGATATGGGATTGGAACCCAGTTTCGTAGCAGCTCGGTGGGTACGCGCAGTTAAGTCTTTCTTGAGTCCTGAAGAACCAACTTGGTGGGCATATTCACTAATTGGTCTGATGCTGATTTCATGAAGTATATGTATGTCCGTGCCACTGAAACGGCGGAAGTTGCGACGAGCCATCTGTAGGACGGCGAATGCGTTTAGGACCAATTTTATGGTGAAGTGAGAAGCACGTGTTTAAAAAGAGCCAGCTGCCTAAATCCTCATTGATATTGATCCTCGTAATACGTTGGGGTCGATCCTCGGCATATATGACAAAGACGTTTGCTGAATCTCCCTCAAGTAACACACGGACGCACTTTTCGTTACTCAGGAGAAGGTGTCAATTCAACAACCACTGCCCTGCAGCGTCCACATTCATTTGTGGGTCACTGACATTTTAATCCGAGAAATCCAAATTGTCCGCAAAAGTAAACATCTGGGAGGTTGTTGACGTAGGTCAGAAGCAGAGGTGTTCTCCAAATAGAGCTTACGGGAGCTCCAACCAAGACCGAATCTCGGGTATAGAAAAAACCTGGAAAATCTGAGAACCCGTCTGCACAAGAAAGAGTGGACTCTCCTCCTTCCGAGCCACGAACCTCTACATGTCTCCTGACTCCTGGTGCAACCTGCGACCCAGGAAGTCCTTGAAAAAGCGTCAACTCTTCTTTGATTCAGTCACTTGTGGGTTGAAATGCCGTCATCCGATTCTACTATTTAGCGTGTCTACCGAATTCCGTTAAAACTTACCAAAATCACCATTTTGACTGCATGTGATAAGTTTGACACCACCTGGGCAGTTTGATGTCTCCCAAAGCTTAGGCTGTGTGTGTCGCGATTCAAAACCGCAAAATTTAAGCCACTCGTGTTTGACAGCAAGGGCAGATTTCCAAAATGCTACCACCTAAGCCTCAGTGTTCAGACACTTTAGGCTAACAAACAAAACCACCCTCCATTGACCAAACCAGTGCGTTCAACGCGACTCAATTGTAGACCATCCATGATTATCAATCCTCAAACAGTCACGCAATTGGGCTCATCGTTGATGCATGTGGTCAAAGTAGCCGGGGAACGCCTGAGCCAAACTGTAGCTTGCAGTGCCCCAAAATTAATCTATCTCCTGCGCAAAAGCATCAAACATCTGCCGGCCTCAACCATCTATGATAACTCTGAACCTATCGTAGTATCCACATCAAATTTAAATCCTAACTCCTTACCTGGTTATGGTGGTACGCAGGAATCTCTTGGCCCCGAACCTCACGAATTGTCAGACAAACATGCCTCACATCGGGCCAGCCAACCCCAAATAACACGTGAACACAATTTTCGTTGCTCAGTGGAAGGTTCCAGCATCCGCATACATTTGGAGGGCATTGGTTTTAAAATTGAATTATTTCGAGTTATCAGCAAAATGGAACGGGAGCTTGAAAAAATACACTGCTGATTGCTGTCTTAACCCGAAACAGAAGCGGTCCGAAAACGGATACTTGATAAAGTATAAATTAGACGGATGTTAAGTAGAGAATGACAGGCCTACTTTCACTCCGAATGTTCCGTCTGATAGTTTTGTCCTAATCCAACTCGTGCTCTCCCATTGAATTCCATAAGACTTAAGGTTTTGCAACAGCAGGACGTGCTGTACTTGATCAAATGGTTTGAAGATGTCGAAAAATTGCAAAAATTGAGTCCTTTGTTCAATACTTTCGGTAATATTGTCCATACATACAATTTCGTTCTTCAGGCAAGAACGGTTTGGGGTAAATCCGTGTCGCACTTTGAATCTCAGATTGTTTTACTAGGGTGATGTTATATGCCAGCTTCAGAAAGCGTTCACTCACCTTTCACGTTATATCCGTGATGCTAATGGGCCTATGGCTGCTGATCGACGAGCGGTCACACCTTTCGTAGATCAACAGGTCAATGTCTTCTTTGGGCGACCGACGAAGCACCAGCGATATCACTTGGTTAGTTTGAGTGATACCGTCTTCAGAATCCTTGAATAGAAATTATCTGGCCTCACACACTAAATGGGTTTTTATTGTGCAGAAGCTGACGAACATAATTTGTTCTCAAGTCGAAATTGATAGGAGAATCTCCCTATTTGGATCTTGTGGGGTGTTCCTTACCGCCGAATAAGGCTTATGTTTTCCGTAGGCTTTAGAAAATTCTTTTTGGTTACTCATGCGTGGCCCTTTCCTCGGCATTGAGAAGAGAGCCGTTGGTATTTACTTCCGAGGGGTGCCATGTACATTAATGGAAACTTTTATTATTTCTGCGCAAGGTATAGTTTTCGCATATTTCAGCGGGGTAGTTCAGATTTATGTATATTCTGCATCCGACCAAGCGACGCTGAAGGTACCTTTTTTAAAAAAATAACTGAGACCTCGTTTCGGGAAGGTACGGAATCACTGTTGGTAGCTATTGCCCCCATGCTGTTTTTCAGACGGGGCTTCCTCATCCTCGGGAATTTTCTGGCCAGCGGTCCTCCTCGGCTTAAACTGATTCGAGATTAATCAAGCTAAAGATGAGCGTTTCCGGGGAGTCTGTGCGACAGAATTTTCGAAATTACGCCTGTGTTTCCGGGTTCCTGGTCCAGTAACGGGTGAAACCGAAAGCAAAATGTTGGAGGTAATCGCACTTCGTCCACTGGCTCCCGGAAACCATCAAGTAATAAGGTGGAATTCTGGTACACCACTACCCGCAAATCCCTCATTCATGCCCCGTTCTGACTGTAAACGCATGATCATGCCAGACGGCATGCCGCTCACAAGTTGGGAATAAACAATATCATTATCATTAACGTTTAAACCAAACGGCACAATACCTTCAACAACCGTGACCAAACTTAATCGTGTCTGGTGGATAGCAAGCCGTCGGTATAGCCGAGATATTTCGTTTAGAATGAAATCAGGACCCATGAGATTTATGGGCACTGTGGAATTCATGGTAATGCGCAATCACTCAAGTAGTAGACGTTATTCGTGGCGGATGCGGTCGTGCTTAAACCGGCGCAATCTATATGCGGCAAACATGGAGGGAGGAGTAAAGTATTTTTTTAAATTCTTCCATCTTTGGTGAACATATCGTGGTGGAAGACAAAAACAGTGCTTGGAAGGTGAAATTCGAGAATCTCGCCTGGGACGTGATGAACGACCCCAAACCGCAGAAAATGAGAAAGACTAGCAAAGGATCTGATTAAGCTGTGGCATCGCGGTGATTCGGGCGGTCAAGTTGGACTAAAACCAAATACCCTGTAGTCTTGCATGGTTAGATCTCTGGCCAGGGTCACGAAAAGCATGGCTAAGGATGATGAGGTGGAGAAATTCACAATCAAGATACCTGGTATCTAGTATCCCAGAATCACGGTACGCAGTAGAACCGAGTGACCAGTACCGCTCAAGTTGGAGTAAAGTTGGGTGTAAGGGTTTCTTGTGAGCGTGATTTTGAGCTAACGCGTTGGGCAGAGCGCAAACTATAAGGAAAATTATTGACTGTGTTTGCAACACAAGCTGAAAATCCTTTGAAATGTGCAGGTGTGAACGGAAGGTGGAGCGGATTAGAACGAATTCCTCGAAGGGGCTGCGGGGGATAATTAACTATTTTGTCTGTAATTGCAGGCAAGGCAAAGATCGAGTACGATGGCATGGTCACGATTGAGAAGGGAATAGATGAACTTGTACCACCACACTCGAAACGGCAGTGCCGTATCATTGTCGCAATAACACCGTTTCGGTTTCCGGATAGCCCCGAACGTATACCATCTTTAAGGTGATTGGACTAAGAATCTCCGATTCTCAAGGTGGTGGGAATTTTGGTTTTCTTATGAAATTCGTGGAGGCAGAACGAAACCGGTGCAAGATCACAGTCTATCTGGACATCCAAAAAGCCTTCTACCAGGTCCCCCACGCCTCCCTGCTACACGAAGTTAGTACCGTGGGCATCAATGGAACCTTATTTCAGTGGTTTGCATCCTACTTATCAGACAGGAGGCAAATAACGCAAATTAGGGACATACAATCATCTCCACTACCGATCACTAGCGGAGTTATCCAAGGAAGCGTGCTAGGCCCCATTCTTTTCTTACTGTACATCAATGACATCTTCAGCGCCATATCCCATGGTAAGGCTTTTCTCTTCGCGGACGATATAAAATTCGCGTACACATTTCCCGCCTTTGAAAAGGCCCTTGCTTTTCACCAGATTAAGCAAGACTTAGATTCACTGACTCGCTGGTCAAACGAATCTGGCCTAAGCATCTTCTTTGCAAAATCCTGTATAACTTCCTGCCGCTGCTCTCTCCCGGCTGACGCTTTCACAATTAACGGAAATCTTATCACCTATTCCATGGAGATCAAAGATCTCGGCATCCGATACTCCTGTACTTTTAGCTTTTCTCACCAGGTACAGTTCCAGGTTGCAAGAGCATGCAGGCTCAGTTCTTTAATACTGCGCTCCTACCACCTTCCAGACACAATGGTAGCAATCTTTAAGCTATGCGTACGACCAATCGTCGAATTTTGTCCCGCATTCTCCTCCCTTTACACCCAAAGTTCCAGACTCGCAATTGAAAGTGTCCAACGCTCATTTACGAACAGCTCTTTCCTCGGTCAAACCTTCTTTCTTACCGCTTCCGCTGTCAAATCCTAGGCCTCGAATCACTGTGGCTTAGACGGGTAAAATTGAATCTAGCTCCCTTACACCGTCTGCTGCACAAGAACGCTTTTATAGCAGAGGCTAGACCAAGTAAAAACTCAAAACCACGCTATAGACTCCGTAACTCCTACAATCTCTTAGTGTGTCCCCCAGCTCGTACAAACTTACGCAAATATTTCTTTCTAGTTTATTGCGCTCGCATCTGGAACAAACTTCCCGAGCAACTGCAAAGCACTACGCATCACCTTTGCTTTTCTCAGTCTGTAGACAAATTCCTTACCTGTGAAACTGCTGCCGCCCTACTTAATACTCGAATCCCCTCTGACCTCCTCTACGAATCAGGTCCAGTGTGCAGTTGAGTTTAGCGACGTTACAGTTAGTGGTCAAGTAAAGGATTCTGCTATCACCTCTTCCTATCCTC
The DNA here is from genome assembly GCF_000715545.1 of Opisthorchis viverrini. Classification (NCBI taxonomy): domain Eukaryota; kingdom Metazoa; phylum Platyhelminthes; class Trematoda; order Opisthorchiida; family Opisthorchiidae; genus Opisthorchis; species Opisthorchis viverrini. Next base: position 417,308 of record NW_008752049.1, on the reverse strand, counting down.
TTGACCCGCATTAAGCTAATAAAGAAATTAAATGCCAACTTGATCAAAATATGCAGCGTTACTGGCCTGGTTGTATTCTTTTTTTTTCTATTTCCCCGTGCCAACTTACACCTCGCTAGAGTCTAGTCCTTACACCGGATTACTCTATTAACTGATTAGCGTCTATTGTATTCGGCAAAACCCCACTGGCAGACACCGAACCCAAATTAGCCCTTTTCTTCCTCAAATCACTGGGTGACTTCATTACCTACTAACTCTAATTAGACAGTGTTGATGGTCTGGTTGTTTTCCATTTCCCCAGTTAACTTATGCCTCGTCCTAGTCCAGTCCCCACCCCGGATTACTCTATCAGCTCTGTTCTGTGTCTGGTGGTCACAGCCTGAATCTAACTGATAAAAACCAAATCAAAGTCGATTTTTTCTTCATCTCATTATCAGAGCGCATTCTGCGCTCAT